>NC_057795.1:252044708-252162827 GCF_018294505.1 Triticum aestivum
ACAGTAGAAGAAAAAGAAAGGAATAGAGGAGAAAGAAGAAACTTCAACATGAGGGGGGGGGGGGTACCGATACCCCCTCCCCGATAACATTATTTTCCCATGTATATGTATGTCGCGTCGTTGTCGATATAACCCCCTCGAGATAACTTCGACATGAGGGGCGGTCGATATATATATACCCCCTCTCGACCGTGATAACTTATACAACGGCAGCACCCCCCTCGGCCCTCTCGCTCGACCAAAACTCTCGAGGACACCCAAACCCTAGAGAGAAAACGATGTTGGTCTCCTACCCCCTCCCGCCGTGCCCCTACCCGACAAATTAACTCTCTCGAGGCCACCCAAATTTACCAAGTTAAAAGAGCGTTGTCGTCGAGGCCACCCCAAACCCTTGAAGCGTTGTGTCGAGGCGACCCCAAACCCTAGAGAAGCAACATCGAGGCCACTAACATGATTCCTTATTGTGATTAGCTAGCTAGTTCTACGTTTGCCACTAATATTTATATATATATATATATATATATATATATACATCTGTACCATGTTTGAATAATAATTGACATGTTGTAAATATTTGCAGAAACTATGGAGCACTCCCGAGACGAAGAAACAGAAGCGATGTTGGGGCACATAATCGCACAAGGAAGTGATGAAGTTGCGTCATTTCTCAACGACACCGATGGTCAGGAAGGACTGGGTGAAGAAGATCGGGACACCCCCGCCTCTATCAAGTGGTATCAGTTTTCAGGTTGCTCGGTGAGAATTTCCAGTTTTTCCTAGATTAGATTTATTTTCTTACCTATTGTCCAAGAAAAAGCCACAAAACAAAAGTTAGATCTATTCATCCTTTGTCCTAGCCAGACTGAGCCTTTGCAATTTTCTTTTCATTGTTTGCATTATTGAATTATCGGTTGCATCGCCGTGTCGAGTTGCTGGTCTTAGTGTCTAGTTTCTTTAGAGTTTCGAGTTCTGTTCACATTAGTCACGCAGCCGCTGCATCATTATCCCATCCGCTGTCCACCATCCCATCCACCAATTTCCACCATGTGCTACGCACTGTTTATTGTCATAATCATAGTTGAGGTCACTCACATCTTCGCCTGATCGAATCTGCATCTTATCTAGTTTGTCTTGGAAAGAGGGAGAAAAAGAAGATAAAGAAAAAAAAAGAGAGAAAAAAGGAAAGAAAAAAAATAAAAAGAGGGAGAAAAAAAGAAAAAAAAGGTGTGAGAAAAAAAAGAGAGAAGAAAAAAAAATTGGATCTATCTAGAATCAATCTCGTACCTGAATTCGGATTGGAATCTGTTTTGCGCACTGTTCAGTAAAACAGGTGTATCTTCCTCATACGAAGTCAGTTTTGGCTCCGCGAGTACTCAAATTGAAGATAGCGACAGGCCGCATCTAAATAGTTGCAGAAGCTAGTTCAATATTTGACACCTCAAAATCGGCTTCTAAATAGGTCTTTTTGCCCTCCGAAGTTCGTGAACACAACTTGTTCCAATTTTTCAGGCCAGTTTTAGAATTCTTTGACTCCTCATATCAACTCGGAATTGAGTGATTCTTTTTGCATTGGAAAGCTTGAGTTAGTAGCATTCTTTGAAAGAATTTATCAGAAAATTGTCTCAAACTTTTCAAGAGGAAAGTTGGAGAGAGAGTTGTTGTATATCCTACTTGGCAGTTGTTTTTCATCATTATCTTCACTGCCGTTGTGATCTTCACTTATATCTTGCTGTCAAGAGCTACTTAGTATCCTTCATTGATGCTAGTTGTGCTACGCCGTGACCTCATTAGTGTTCTAGGCTCGCGTCTCTAGTCCGGTCTAGCCTAGGACCGGCACAGTACCGTCGTTGAGCGTTTATTCAACATTGCATCTTTGAATTGATTATTGCTAATCTTTTGCTACCATATATAGCCAACCCAGCTCCACATATTTCTACACCGTGTATACGTACGCTCCCCTGGCAATCGCTTTACTCAATATTCGGAGTTATTTGACACCGCTGGTTGCCGATCACCGCCTGCTGCATGGTAAGAACTTGTAAGACATTGATATTTGCTTTACTGTGAGCGTTTTACCACCACATCCTAGTAGTTATAGGAACATTATTTTTGGGTTTTGTTTCTTGTTCTACTAATCATGACAGGATCGAGAATCAATTCATGGGCTTTGTCGATCGCGGGAGACGTGCCACCACCTTTGCAAATACCACAACCGTCACGAGAGGTGCACAAACATCCAAATGCACATGATCAGGTTAATGTATCTATACCACCATTTAATGGCCGTTTTAAACCTGCTTTATATATTGAATGGGAGTTCGACATAAAGAATATATTTGCTTCCCATAATTTCAATGAACATAAAAAGGTTAAGGTTGCGGTTGGTTCTTTCACTGGTTATGCTTTGGTTTGGTGGAGTGAATATTGTCGGTTACACCCTGATTATATACCTACTACTTGGGATGATTTGAAACTTGTCATGCGACATACTTTCGTCCCTGCTTATTATACTCGTGACATGATTAAGAAGTTGCAACACTTAAAACAAGGTAGTGAAACTGTAATAAAATATTATGATGATTTACAAACTACCTTGTTGCATTCCTCTTTAGAAGAAAGTGAAGATGATTTTATGGATAGATTTTGGGGAGGATTAAACCGTGATATTCAAGAGATACTAATTCATGAAGAGTGTTATCCTATGGACCATTTGTTTCATCTTGCTTGCAAAGCTGAACAGGAAATAAAACGACGTGTTGGCCACGAGGAGAACAAGCGCACGGTGCACATTCCAAGAGTTGATATGATTGTTCCTTCAACTACTAGGCATACTATGACAACCACATCCGTTGTTGTCAGGACTACATCACCTCCACCATGTGACACATCGCCCCCGAGAGTGGCTACATCATCTGAGTTGATCATAAGAGGTAATGACAAAGGTACTGATCTTCCATCTCTACATGAGAATGATGAATGCCTTGTCAATTTGAATGCACCATCTGATGAGCTACCCACTACTTTGATCACACCACCTATTTTAGAGGACTACGTTGATTATTTGACTTTGCCATGTGATCAAACAACTGAAATACCAACAATTTTGAGTGCACCCATTGAATTAACTATTGATGCAAAAGAACCAATGTTTAATCATTTTGATATGACCTCTAATCTTGGTGATGATTCTGTGTTGAATGACTTATTGCATGTTTGCTTATTTAAGCATGTTGTAGCATGTAAATTTGATGCAAGTAAGGTTTATTCACCAATGTTGGGATGGTTTAATGATGAACATTGTCAATCTTTTGAAATGAATAAGAGCTTCACTTATATGTGCAAACTGAGTTGCAATATTTTTATGCCTTCTACTTCTTGTGCTAATTTTTTGTCTTTAGATTTTATGAACTATGCAAGTTACTCATCTATTCATGTGTCATATATGCAAAAATCAAGGGAAGTAAAAATGGATGACATATACATATACAACATGTACACCTTGTCTCTTTTGTTAGCCACATTTCAGATTAAGCAACGCCGAGGACGGGTGGGGTTCTGTGACGCCTTTGTCTGGTCGTTGAACACAAACGAAGTACACGAAGTTGCAGTGGCTAACTTTTAACTAAACAAATCCCAAGAAAAAGCTACTAGATGGATCTACTTATATAGGAGCAAGGGGTGGCGGCCAAGGAGGTGGGAGGACGTCCCAAGGCAGCCTAAAACTAAATCTAGGTCGTACAAGGCCAATGGGCCCAAGTGGAGGTGATGTAACACCTTTGGACTTGTAGTTTGACTCGGATTCTGCTGCAGCATCAGATTGTTTCGTCCATAACTCAACGCTCCGGACGAATTTGGAAAGTGCACGAAATATAGTTTCCAACAAAAAAAGAATCACCCAATTCGGTGTCCGTATGAAAAACTTGTGTGCGTTTTGAGTCAGGTATGTCTGTGCAGTCCGAATCTGAATCCAGAACGTGAGAGACTTGGACTCTATCTTCTCTTGGGCCGAAAGTGACGTGAGAGAACTTTTTGGACAGCAAATAAACATCTCTTTCTTCCTTATCTTCATATGTGGATTGTACAAATGTCCCATACACCTGCAATTAGACAAAACACAAAAGTGTGTGAAGTATTTTTGTTCTGGATAACATAAATAGATTATTGAATAGTTTGCACTAGAAATCACCTGACAAATATGCATATATGCAATATTTTTGGTCATATCCAAGGTAGTCATGTCCTCATCACTTCGGCCCATTAATGCCGGTACAAGAAGAGGACTATGTTCATGATGGCTCCAGTGACACAATGGAGGTACAAGAAGGAGACCGTGCTGACTGCTCCGGTGACCGAACCGAGTCCGGCCAGGTATATATATATTAGTTAAGCCCGTGCTGACTAGTTAATTGATGCATCCATTGTTTTGGTATATGCACACATATTAATTACTCTCGTCTTTCTTCCTTATAATTTCTAGCCCTCCGGATCGAGCACAACTTCGGTAAGGAGACGAGGCCCGAAGAAAAAGTTGAGCTCGGATGAAAAGTTTGAGATCATAGAAATCGCGCCCGACGGCGAACCGATTGAACCCATCCGGACAAGGAAGGCATTTTCTGCTCAGTGCGGGGTTCTTGTTAGGGACAAGATCCCGATCAGCATCCATCAATGGTATAAGCCTAAGGAGGAAGACCCTGAGGTGTCTTATGTCAGTGATATGCAGAAAGAAGATCTTTAGACTCAGCTAAAGGCAAATTTCACCCTAGGGCCAGAGGAGGATCCGGAGAAGCCAGTTAAAGAGCAATTAATCAAGTCTTGTGCTCTTAAGAAGATGACAACCCTAATGAGGAGGTGGAGGAAAGAGCTGAACCAGTTTGTCGAGAAAGAAAAGACACCAGAATTCATCGGCAAATATGAGAAGATCAAAGATCACTGGCCCGCATTTGTGGCCCACAAGACATCGGAAAAGAGTAAGAAGATGTCGGCGACAAACAAGCAAAATGCTGCGAAGAAGAAGCTTCACCATCGCACGAGGTCAGGTGGCTACCTCAAAGCCTGGCCTAAGTGGTCCAAGGCTGAGCATGATCTGCTTGAAAAAGGGATCGAACGAGAGACAATGTACTGGCCAGACCATTGCTGGACTTGGTTCTTCGGGGCTGGCGGAACCTTGGACCCTGTAACAGGGAAGTGCCAGTGGACAGACGAGCAACTGCAAATACCAGTCAAGAACCTTCGACACTATATCGATGCAGCGCAGCAAGGGACGTTCCTTCCAAACAGGGAGAAGGACGAGCTCACAATGGCCCTTGGGAATCCTGAGCACCCTGGACGGACACGAGCACGCCAGGCTCCATTCCATGGAAGGTTGGTTTTCCGGACGCAGGGGGTTACAAAACCCACGAGAGGAGGAAGAAACTGGAACAGGACCAACTGCAGGCGTTGCACGAAAGGGTAATGGGGCTAGAGGAACGAGAAGAGGAATGAGAAGCAGCAGATCGCAGCAAACGACCTGCCGAAGCTTTCCCCGAAGCTACCCCGCCATCTCAGCGGAGAAGCAGCGTGGCTTCCACCGAGCTGCTTCAGCCAGAGCATGTCTTGACGGCTCCTACCTGCTATCCCGTGGATGATATCACGGAGTCTCAAAATTGCCACATTATGGCGCGATGGATGAATTTGAAGGTCAAGGCGGCTGTTGGCCAAGTTTATCCTAGTGGACCCGGCACGACTTATCACTGCCAGCCGATTCCAGAAGGATATGCTAAGGTGATGGTGGATGAAATAACAGAGGGATTTGAGGACCTCCTGCTTGACCACCCTACCGGAGAAGGGGAGACTAGGCTGGGTTCTGCTCTGAAGACTCCATGCCTATGGCGGAAGGAGCTCATCAACCTTCTGAACTGGACGCCTCCGCCTCCTCCTCCTCCTCCGGCGAGTCAGGGCACTCCGCCTCCTCCACCGCCTCCTCCTTCGGCGAGTGACGATCAGGGCACGCGTGGCGGCACTCCACCTCCTTCTCCGGCACCTGGCGGCACTCCGCCTCCTTCTCCGCCTGCACCGGCGCTCCCGAGCAGCCAGCAGCCTCCTCCTTCTCCGCCTTGTCAGCAAGGGCGGAAGAGACCCCCCACCGCCCCGGTTGCTCCGGCGCGTCGTAGTCCTTATCCTCCGCCTCGTAAGCAAGCACGAAAGAAGACAGACGCCGCAGCCGCTCCGTCTGCTCCGGCGTCTATCAACACAAGAAGAGGAGAGAGGCAATACAGATACGGTCCACCTCTAAAGCCTCTAGAGAAGTTACCGTACGAGAGGACCGAGGAGGAAAACAATACGATCATGCGGACCCACGTGAAGGAGTTCTTTGAAGGGGTGAAAGAAAAGAGACATCCACCTCCGGAGGAGAAGGTAGATACGGTGAAAGCAAAGCGCACTCTCGATGCCCTGAGGAAACCGGCAAAGTCTCCACCGAGAACCAACAATGAGCGCATTACTGAACAGACATATCTCCAAGCGAAGCGGTCGAGAAGTACTGTCAGACATCAAAGAGCAAAAGAACGAGGAGCTGCGAAAAAAATTGACCAGCTCGGTGAACAAGCAAACTAATCGTGCCCCCCGCTCAATGTGTCTAGCGGCAACATCATCACTAATGTTCCGGGGATGGTGGCTGGTTATGCCAATCTACAAGATTACCTGCCTGACGATGCACTTCCTGATTTCATGAAGGTGGAACAACACAAATACGAGTACGGGAAGCCTCTCGTCAAAGATGAAAAATCTCTAACAACGATGATGCGAAGATTCCATACTTGGTACATGAAAACCTGCAGAGAGTCTGGGGGGACGAATACTTTGTATCCGAGAATTAAAGAGGAGCACGACCTCGTTGGAAATGATCTGTTGCCTATTCCATTTGAGGAGTTCTTCGAGTTCTTCAATCAAAAGGCCCTCGATAAATTAACGGTCTTTTGCTACTGCCTGTAAGTACTATTTCTGTCATTAAGTCTCTATATATAGCTCGGCTCTTTCATTGCATGTATTTATAATTAATTATCCTCAATATATTATGCAGATTGAAGATCGTCGAGTGCAAAAAAAATGAAATTTATGATATTGGGTTCATTAACACAAATATCATAGATGTATTTCTGGTTGAAAAGCACGTCAAAGAGGCCGAGGACAACTTGCTACAATCGTTGATCAAAAATCAAAACAAAGATACCATACTCTTTCCTTACAAGGGCAAGTGAGTGTTATTGATAGCTTGCATATTCGGTTTCCCTTATTACTCGAGCGAGGTTATAGTAATGTAATTGATGAGTTATGCATGCGTGCGCAGGTACCACTATATTCTTCTGGAGATTAAGCTTGAGCGTGGACTAGTAACCGTCTTAGACTCGAGACGGAAAGATCCCAAAACCTATGCGGACATGACTGAAATGCTCAGCAAGTAAGTTCAATCGATCATTATCGCACCATATCGGCAACTTTTTGTTCATTTCCTGATATCTCAAGTAATAATAATTATTTTCTTTGTCTTGCAGGGTTTGGAAACAGTTCACCGCAGAAGCTCCGGGACTGCCGAAGGAGCTGCGATATACATACCCGAAAGTAAGTACTACTGGCTAGCTAGTTGTGCGCATCTCCCGTTGATTCTATAGCTATACTTTCATCAATGCCATTTATAATGCTTCATTATCAGTTTGATTGACCTCTATTTCTCGTAAAGTGCTTGTGCCAGGAACAAGGGAATGATTTCTGTGGATACTACGTGTGCGAGTTCATCCACACCGCGACTTTGAAAAACAAGCAGGGCTACTCTCAAAGACAATATGAAGTGCGTAAGCAATAATATTCACAATTTCATTTTATTACACCATCATTTCTGTTGAGTTTCATTCATATATATGTATTAATTAACCCCCTTCTTCAAATTAGGCGTGGCAGATGCGGAATGAACTCCTAGAACCAGATCGCATGAAAGCAATTCAAGAGGAATTGGCGGGATTCTTTCTTGACCATGTCATCAATAAAGCCGGAGAATACCATGTGGAAGTTGATTTCAAATGCTAGGGGACTGTAATTGAGAGATCTTATATATTGTACATGTATGTAGCCAGTAGCGTCGGACGTACATGATACGAAAACTTGTTGTTCGACCAATCTCTCGGAGAAGGAGAGGTCGATCGATCATTTCTCTCGGTATGCATGACGAAATTCTGTACTTAATGGTTCCCTTCATTTTCTTACTAGCTAGCGTGTCGAGGGCTATATGTATATAGTACGTAGCGTCGACCAAGCACGGACATAAGAGAGGACACTTCTCTCTATTAATTAGCTAGCTAACACAATATATGAAACACGTAAATTAACCCCCAAAACCCCCAACCCCCCCTTAAAAAAACAAAAACCCCAGCCACTGGAAAGCTGACGCGTGGATGCCTTTTGGCCCCGGTTGGTGCCACCAACCGGGACCAAAGGCCCCCCTGCCTTGGCTCGGCGCACCGGCCACGTGGAGGACCATCTGTCCCGGTTCGTGTTAGAACCGGGACTAAAGGGGGGAGGTATTAGTAATGACCCATTAGTCCCGGTTCATGAACCGGGACTAAAGGCCCTTACCAACCGGGACTAATAGGTGTTTTTCTACTAGTGATTGCCGCTGGATTTTTTTCAATTTACGGCCAAATGAGATTGCCCGGATCATAGAGCATCTGCAGAAAGGTACGTTTGTCCCTACCAGGGGAGCTAATGTCTATAAGCAACATAAACTCTCGAATTTCCTTCAAAAGAAAGTGCCAACAGGTTCAGAAACTTGTCCGAAAAACAGCGGCGAATGATGTTCTCTGACCTTTAGGGCCAAAAAGTCCTGCTTAAGGCCGAATTTGAGGGTACTCCAAGCCTCCTTGCGCAAGCGGGGAGTATTTTCTGGATTCGCACGCTCGCCGCAAGAAGTTTGAGTACTTGTGGATCCGACACGAACTCCGAATGACAAAGTTATGATCATTTTAGTGAACATCTGTCCATTCTATGGCAGTCCTTGAAAGTACTTCATTTTCCCGTGACCCTTTTTGCCTGACCGCCCCAAAATTTCTTGTGCTCTATAGTGGAGATATCGTTTCCACACATATATTGACCGATGCCAGGAATGCCCTTTTATTCTTGGCTTTCACGAGCATGAGTTACAGCATGCCATCCAGCTAAAACAAGGAGAATAAGGCATATAGCCGCTGGATTTTTTCAATTTACGACCAAATGAGATTGCCCGGATCATAGAGCATCTGTAGAAAGGTACATTTGTCCCTACCAGGTGGGCTCATGTATATAAGCAACATAATCACTCGAATTTCCGTCAAAAGGAAGTGCCAATAGGTTCAGAAACTCGTGTGAAAAACAGCGGCGAATGATGTTCTTTGACTTTCAGGGCAAAAAAGTCATGCTTAAGGCCGAATTTGAGGGTACTCCATGCCTCTTGGTGAAAGCAGGGTGTATTTTTTGGATTCGCACGCTCGCCACGAGCAGTTTGAGTACAAAGTTATGGCCATTTAAGTGAACATCGGTCCATTTTATGACAGTCCCTGAAAGTACTTCAATTTCCCGTGACCGTTTCGGCCTGACCGCCCAAAAATTTCTTGTTCTCTATAGTGGAAATATTGTTTCCACATATATATTGACCGATGCCAGGAATGCCCTTTTGTTCTTGGCTTTCACACACATGAGTTACAGCATGCCATTCGGCGAAAACAAGGAGAATAAGGCATATAGCCGCTGGATTTTTTCAATTTATGACCAAATGAGGTTGCTCGGATCATAGAGCATCTGCAAAAAAGGTACATTTGTCCCTACCAGGGGGCTAATGCCTATAAGCAACATAATCTCTCAAATTCCTTCAGAAGGAAGGGCCAATGTGTTCAGAAACTAGTCCGAAATACAACGGCGAATGATGTTCTTTGACTTTCACGGCCAAAAATTCCTGCTTAAGGCTGAATTTGGAGGGTACTTCAGGTCTCCTAGCGCAAGTGGGGAGTATTTTATGGCCTGTTACGAAAAAATGAGGTTGCCCGGATCATAGAGCATCTGCAGAAAGGTACGTTTGTCCCTACCAGGGGGGCTAATGTCTATAAGCAACATAATCTCTCAAATTTCCTTCAAAAGGAAGTGCCAATAGGTTCAAAAACTTGTCCAAAAAATAGCAGCGAATGATATTCTTTGACTTTCAAGGCCAAAAAGTCATGCTTAAGGCCAAATTTGAGGGTACCCCAAGCCTCGTGGTGCAAGTAGGGAGTATTTTTTGGATTCGCACGCTAGCCACGAGCAGTTTGAGTACTTGTGGATCCGACACGGACTTCGAATGACAAAGTTATGACCGTTTTAGTGAACATCGGTCCATTCTATGGCAGTCCCTAAAAGTATTTCATTTTCCCGTGACGCTTTTTGCCTGACCGCCCTGAAATTTCTTGTCCTCTATAGTGGAGATATCGTTCCACATATATATTGACCGATGCCACGAATGGCCTTTTATTCTTGGCTTTCACGCGCATGAGTTACAGCATGCCATCCGGCGAAAACAATGAGTATAAGGCAAATAGCCGCTGGATTCTCTTCAATTACCGACAAAATTAGATTGCCCGGATCATAGAGCATCTGCAGAAAGGTACGTTTATCCCTTCCAGGGGGATAATGTCCCTAAGCAACATAATCTCTCAAATTTCCTTCAAAATGAAGTGCCAATGGGTACAGAAACTTGCCCGAAAAACAGCGATGAACGATGTACTTTGACTATCAGGGCCAAAAAGTCCTGCTTAAGGCCGAATTTGAGGGTACTCCAGGCCTCTTGGCGAAAGCAGGGTGTATTTTCTGGATTCGCATGCTCGCCGCGAGCAGTTTGAGAACTTGTGGATCCGACACGGACTCCGAATGACAAAGTTATGACCGTTTTAGTTAACATCGGTCCATTCTATGGCAGTCCCTGAAAGTACTTCATTTTCCCGTGACCCTTTTTGCATGACCGCCCTAAAATTTCTTGTCCTCTATATTGGAGATATTGTTTCCGCATATATATTGACCGATGCCACGATTGCCCTTTTGTTCTTGGCTTTCACACACATGAGTTACAGCGTGCCATCCAGCGAAAACAAGGAGAATAAGGCATATAGCCGCTGGATGTTCTTCAATTTACGGCCAAATGAGATTGCCCGGATCATAGATCATCTGCAGAAAGGTACGTTTGTCCCTACCAGGGGGGCTAATGTCTATAAGCGACATAATCTCTTGAATTTCCTTCAAATGGAAGTGCCAATGGGTTCAGAAACTTGTCCGAAAAACAGCGGCGAATGATGTTCTTTGACTTTCAGGGCCAAAAAGTCTTGCTTAATGCCGAATTTGAGGGTATTCCGGGCGTCCTGGCGCAAGTGGGGAGTAATTTCTGGATTTGGACGCTCGCCGCGAGCTGTCTGAGTACTTGTGGGTCGGACATGGACTCCGAATGACAAAGTTATGACCGTTTTAGTGAACATCTGTCCATTCTATGGCAGTCCTTGAAAGTACTTCATTTTCCCGTGCACTTTTTGCCTAACCGCCCCGAAATTTCTTGTCCTCTATAGTCGAGATATCATTTCCACATTTATATTGGTCGATGCCAGGTATGCCCTTCTATTCTTTGCTTTCACGCGCATGTGTAACAGCGTGACATCCAGCGAAAACAAGGAGAATAAGGCATATTCCCTTTGGATTTTTTCAATTTACAACCAAATGAGGTTGCTCGGATCATAGAGAATTTGCAGAAAGGTACGTTTGTCCCTACCAGGGGGGCTAATGTCTATAAGCAACACAATCTCTCGAATTTCCTTCAAAAGGAAGTGCCAATGGATTCAGAAACTTGTCCGAAAAACAGCGGCGAATGATGTTCTTTGACCTTCAGGGCCAAAAAGTCCTTCTTAAGGCCAAATTTGAGGGTAATTCGGGCCTCCTGGCGCAAGCGGGGAGTATTTTCTGGATTCGCACGATCACCGCGATCAGTTTGAGTACTTGTGGATCCAACACAGACTCCGAATGACAAAGTTATGACTGTTTTAGTGAACATCGGTCCATTCTATGGCAGTCCCTGAAAGTACTTCATTTTCCCATGACCCTTTTTGCCTGATTGCCCTGAAATTTCTTGCCCCCTATAGTGGAGATATTGTTTCCACATATATATTGACCGATGCCACGAATGCCCTTTTGTTCTTGGCTTTCACGTGCATGAGTTACAGCATGCCATCCGGCGAAAACAAGGAGAATAAGGCATATAGCCGCTGGATTTTTTCAATTTACGACCAAATGAGATTGCCCAGATCATAGAGCATATGCAGAAAGGTACGTTTGTCCCTACCAGGTGGGCTAATGTCTATAAGCAACATAATCTCTCGAATTTCCTTCAAAAGGAAGTGATAATAGGTTCATAAACTCGTTTGAAAAACAGCGGCGAATGATGTTCTTTGACTTTCAGGGCCAAAAATTCCTGCTTAAGGCTGAATTTGAGGGTACTCCATGCATCCTGGTGCAAGCAGGGAGTATTTTCTGGATCCACACGCTCGCCGCGAGCAGTTTGAGTACTTGTGGATCTGACACGGACTCCGAATGACAAAGTTATGACCGTTCTAGTGAACATCGGTCCATTTTATGGGAGTCCCTGAAAGTACTTCAATTTCCCATGACCGTTTTTGCCTGACCGCCCCAAAATTTCTTGTCCACTATAGTGGAGATATTGTTTCCACATATATATTGACCGATGCCAGGAATGCCCTTTTGTTCTTGGCTTTCACGCGCATGAGTTAGAACATGCCATCGAGCGAAAACAAGGAGAATAAGGCATATAGCCACTGGATTTTTTCAATTAACGACAAAATGAGGTTGCCCGGATCATAGAGCATCTGCAGAAAGGTACACTTGTCCCTACCAGGGGGGCTACTGTCTATAAGCAACATAATCTCTCAAATTCCTTCAAAAGGAAGGGCCAATGGATTCAGAAACTTGTCCGAAAAACAGCGACGAATGATGTTCTTTGACTTTCACGGCCAAAAAGTCTTGCGTAAGGCCGAATTTCGAGGGTACTCTGGGCCTCCTGGCGTAAGCGGGGAGTATTTTATGGCCCGTTACGAGCAAATGAGGTTACCCGGATCATAGAGCATCTGTAGAACGGTACATTTGTCCCTACCAGGGGGGCTAATGTCTATAAGCAACATAATCTCTCAAATTTCCTTCAAAAGGAAGTGCCAATGGGTTCAGAAACTTGTCCGAAAAACAACGGCGAATGATGTTCTTTGACTTTCACGACCAAAAAGTCATGTTTAAGGCCGAATTTGAGGGTACTCCAGGCCTCCTGGTGCAAGTAGGGAGTATTTTCTGGATTCGCACGCTAGCCACGAGCAATTTGAGTACTTGTGGATCCGACACGGACTCCGAATGACAAAGTTATGATCGTTTTAGTGAACATCGTTCCATTCTATGGCAGTCCCTGAAAGTACTTCATTTTCTCGTGACCCTTTTTGCTAGACTGCCCTGAGATTTCTTGTCCTCTATAGTGGAGATATTGTTTCCACATATTTATTGACCGATGTAAGGAATGCCCTTTTGTTCTTGGCTTTCATGCGTATGAGCTGCAACATGCCATCCGGCGAAAACAAGGAGAATAAGGCATATAGCCGCTGGATTTTTTTCAATTTACGACCAAATGAGGTTGCCCGGATCATAGAGCATCTGCAGAAAGGTACATTTGTCCCTACCAAGGGGGCTAATGTCTATAAGCAACATAATCTCTCAAATTTCCTTCAAAAGGAAGTGCCAATGGGTTCAGAAACTTGTCCGAAAAACAACGACGAATGATGTTCTTTGACTTTCACAGGCAAAAAGTCATGCTAAAGGCCGAATTTGAGGGTAATCCAAGCCTCCTAGTGAATGTAGGGAGTATTTTCTAGATTCGCACGCTAGCCAGGAGCAGTTTGAGTAATTGTGGATCCGACACGGACTCCGAATGACGAAGTTATGACTGTTTTAGTGAACATCGCTCCATTTTATGGCAGTCCACGAATGTACTTCATTTTCCCGTGACCCTTTTTGCCTGACCGCCCTGAAATTTCTTGTCCTCTATAGTGGAGATATTGTTTCCACATATATATTGACCGATTCCACGAATGCTATTTTGTTCTTGGCTTTCATGCGCATGAGTTACAGCATGCCATCCGGAGAAAACAAGGAGAATAAGGCAAATAGCCAATGGATTTTCTTCAATTCACGACCAAAATGAGATTGCCCGGATCATAGAGCATCTGCAGAAAGGTACATTTGTCCCTACCAGGGGGGATAATGTATATAAGCAACATAATCTCTTGAATTTCCTTCAAATGGAAGTGCCAATGGGTTCAGAAGCTTGTTCGAAAAACAGTGGCGAATGATGTTCTTTGACTTTCAGGGCAAAAAAGTCTAGCTTAAGTCCGAATTTGAGGGTATTTTGGGCCTCCTAGCGCAAGCGGGGAGTATTTTTTGGATTCGCACGCTCGCCCGAGCAGTTCGAGTGCTTGTGGGTCGGACACGGACTCCGAATGACAAAGTTATGACCGTTTTAGTGAACATCTGTCCATTCTATGGCAGTCCTTGAAAGTACTTCATTTTCCCGTGCGCTTTTTGCCTGACTGCCCCGAAATTTCTTGTCGTCTATAATGGAGATATCATTTCAACATATATATTGACCGATGCCAGGAATTCCCTTTTGTTCTTAGCTTTGACGCGTATGAGTTACAACATGCCATCCGGTGAGAACAAGGAGAATAAGGCATATAGCCGCTGGATTTTTTTCAATTTACGACCAAATGAGATTGCCCAGATCATAGAGGATCTGTAGAAAGGTATGTTTGTCCCTACCATGGGGCTAATGTCTATAAGCAACATAATTTCTCGAATTTCCTTCAAAAGGAAGTGGCCATGGGTTCAGAAACTTGACCGAAAAACAACGGCGAATGATGTTCTTTGACTTTCAGGGGAAAAAAGTCCTGCTTAAGGCCGAATTTCAGGGTACTTGATGTAGGGCGGATCCCTAAGGGACCGATCTTTCACGTTTGGAGTGGATCCTACGGGGAAACACGAAGAACGTGCGGAAGAACACAAGGGAAAACACAGGGAGAAACGAGAGAATCGCTCAACCGACAAGTGATTGATCACACAAGGGCTAGATCACCGAAAGCACAATGTAACACATGATCCAAAATCAACAAAGGGAAGATACAAGAGTAACCGTTCTTCTCCGTGAGGAGGTCTTATTGTCTTCTCCGGATGGAGGCCTTGAATCCGAATGGATCTTCTCCGAAGAGGCACAGTCCCTCACGTGGAGTAGATCCGGTACGGATGAGCAATGCTCTATCTCACATGAGCTATCACAATGGTAACCCTAGCTAGGAGGTGGGCGAGACCTATTTATAGTCGTAGTGCAAATGGGGGTCAAAGTGATGGGGTACAAGGGCTTCAGCCCGTGGCTGCGGTCATTCAGGTGTCGGACGTCCGGAAGACGTCGGTCGTCCAGGGCTTTAGGACGGTTCGGACGTCCGTAGATGTCGGACTTCCGTAGTTTTGGCTCGGGTGCTGGTCGTCCGGTCGTCCGGTGGCGTCGGTCTTCCGTTAATTTCCTCTCGGGTGCCCAGCTGCCGGACGTCCGGAGGGCGTCGGTCGTCCGTGGCCCTCGGAGTCATCGGACGTCCGGGCCGGGCCGGTCGTCCGTGGCCTGTAGCTCTGTCCTGCCTTCCTCAAATCGTTATTGCATCTCCCAGGGCTCGGACGTCCGGGACCGGCCGGTCGTCCGGTGCGTGTAGCTTCCCAAATGGCTCTTCTTCTTGATGTCCATGCTTGGTGTCCTTGCCACCTTGGACATTGTGTGTAGCTATCCCGTGGCTCTCCTCCAAGTACCTGATGACACACAGAGTGTCCCTATGAGGTAGTAGCCAAGTCTCGTGAGTAGAGAAAGGAAGTTCGGAGAGGAGCGAGTTCACGTTATCTTCAATAGCGTTTGCTCTAGATCTTGTGATGGGTCCAAGTGGTGTTGAGGGAGATGTAGGTACGTCCATGGGGATGAGCGAGGGATGCTCCGCATCATCCCCCCCCTTGGGAAAGATCTGACCTCGGATCAAAAGCTTCATCTCCATGGTATGGCGCGAGGTCCTTGACGTTGAAGATGTCACTCACATTGTACTTGCCTCGTGGTAGGTCTATCTTGTAGGTGTTGTCGTTGTAGCATGCTAGCACCTTGAAGGGTCCATCGGCTCGAGGGAGAAGTTTGGACTTACGTTCGTTGGGGAAGCGCTCCTTACGAAGGTGTAGCCACACGAGATCGCCAATGTTGAAGATCATGGGTTGCTTGTTGACGTTGAGCTTGGTCGCTAGTCGTTGTACTTGGCGCTCGATGGTGTGCCTTCTATCCTCATGCATCTTCTTGATGTAGCTTGCTCGTGCACTCGCATCCATGTTGGTGCGCTCTTGTATAGGAAGAGGTAGAATGTCCAATGGTGACAACGGGTTGAAACCGTACACGACCTCGAAGGGGGACTTGCCGGTAGTCGAATGTCTTGCACGGTTGTAGGCGTACTCGGTGATGGGTAGACATGCTTCCCACTCCTTGATGTTCTTCTTGATCAACATGCGAAGTAGAGTGGAGAGAGTCCGGTTCGTCACCTTCGTTTGGCCGTCGGTTTGAGGATGGTATGCGGATGAGAACAAGAGCTTGATTTCGAGCTTGGCGCATAGGGTCTTCCAAAATTAACTCAAGAACTTGACGTCACGATCGGAGAGAAATGTCTTTGGTACTCCATGGAGTCGCAAGATTTCCCTACGGAAGAGGTTTGCAATGTGTGAAGCATCGTCTATCTTGTTGCAAGGAACGAAATGTGCCATCTTAGAAAATCGGTCCACAACAACAAACACAGAATCCTTTCCATTTTGATTTCTAGGCAAACCAAGTACAAAATCCATGCTAATGTCTTCCCAAGGTTGATAAGGAATAGGAAGAGGCATGTAAAGACCATGAGATTGAGCTTTAGACTTAGCTTTGCGACATGTAGAGCATCGGGTGGTGAAGCGTGAGACGTCTCGAAACATCTTGGGCCAAAAGTAGCTCTTGGAGAGCATGGTGAATGTCTTATCTCGACCAAAATGTCCCATGAGTCCGCCTCCATGAGCCTCTGGCAAAAGTAGCAAATGAAGAGAAGACTCGGGAATGCATAGTTTGTTAGCTTTCATAAGATAAGCATCCTTGATATAATATTGTTCCCAAGAAGTATGCGTCAAACACTTTGCATAAGGAATAGCAAAAGATGGATCATTAGCATACAAGTCTTTGATGTGCTCAAAACCAATAACATTTAACTCAAGTGTAGTGACAAGTGTGCATATGCGTGAAAGTGCATCCGCAACTACATTTTCCTTACCCTTAATGTACTTGATCACATAGGGGAAAGATTCAATAAATTCACTCCATTTGGCATGACGCTTGTTTAACATAGTTTGACCTTTTAAGTATTTAAGCGCTTCATGATCGGTATGCATGACAAACTCATGAGGTCTAAAATAATGTTCCCAAACATGTAGCACACGCACTAAAGCATACAATTCTTTGTCATATATGGGATAGTTAAGTTGAGCACCAGAGAGTTTTTCACTAAAATATGCAATGGCTCGTTTTTCTTGCATGAAAACTCCGCCAATTCCGATACCACTTGCATCACAATGAACCTGAAAAGTTTTGTCAAAGTTGGGCAAAGCAAGAATCGGAGCATGAGTAAGCAAAGACTTGAGCTCATCAAAAGCGGTGGATTGCAAAGATCCCCAAACAAAAGGAGCATTCTTCTTACTCAAGGCATGCAAAGGAGCGGCAATAGTGCTAAAATCTTTCACAAAGCAATGATAAAAACCCGCAAGAAAACTACGCACTTGTTGCAAATTGGTGGGTTGGGGCCAAGTTTTAATTGCTTCAATTTTAGATTCATCAACATGGACACCCTTGGAAGATACAACAAAAACCAAGAAAACCACTTTGTCAACACCAAATGTGCACTTTTTCATGTTGGCATAAAGACGTTCCTTGCGAAGGGTTTGCAAAACAGCCCTAACATGATTAAGATGCTCTTTCATGGTTTTGCTAAACACAAGAATATCATCGAAGTAAACCACAATAGACTCCAATATAAGGGCGAAGCACATAATGTGATGAGGACATCAATACCATTGTTACACCCACAGGCCCTGCTGCTATACATACTGGACCAATTACTAGAGCTCGCGCACGCCAACTAAATTACCAGGTACTTTCGTTTCTTGGTAATGATTCTAATGTTCATGAGAATATGATGCTGCCTAAATTGGATACATTTGTTTTGCTTACGAATGAAGGGCCTAGCTTGGAGAAGGATGAACATTGGAGCAAGAACAAGCATGGAGATGATGGCATGCGCAAGGGGAACAAGAACGGAGTTACAAGTGATGATTTCAGGACTTTCAAGCCACCATAATGGGTGCATGAAGCCTTGGACGAAATATACAAGATGCCACTTCATAAATTTCGTCCCGAGGCTATTTTAGGTGCTGCGTCACCTTATTATTGGGCCAGGCCCATGTAATTTCGAAATACATAAGTATAGGCTATTTTTAGAGTCCGTATGTGTGGGGAAACAAGAGATAGGGTTGATTTCGGACCCCTCCACCAAGGGCCACGAAATTCCCCCCTCTTCCTCCATATATACAGCCCTTAGGGCATCGTTTAGACTTTGGGTTTTGTTTAGATTAAAAGTTCGCCATAGCTGCAACTTCGCGTACTTCATTTGTGTTCAACGACCAGACAAAGGCGTCACAGAACCCCACCTTGATCAATAAAGCTTTCATCTTATATTCGCAATATCCAGATTGCAATCTCAGTTTCTTGCTTGTTCTTCGTTTGCTCGCAGGAAACAGACCCTCGTGGTCAGGTTGATCGTGCTCCGGCGTGGTCAATAACCTCTCGGAGTTGGTTTAGCGATTGCTAAGGCGCGACGTCCTCGCACGTTCGTAGTCGGATCGTCAAAGTCGACTTCCACCAAAGCGAAATCCATCATCTCATCGAAAGACGGGACACCTCCGCCTCTATCAAGTGGTATCAGATTTCCAGGTTGCTCGGTGAGATTTTACAGTTTTTCGTAGTTTAGATCGAGTCTGTTCTTCATACCTACAGTCCACGAAAAAGCCACAAATAAAATTAGGGTTAGTTCATCATATCCGAACCAATCTGAGCCTTTGCATAATCTTTTTAGGGTTTTGCTTTGTTGAATTTGCGGTTGCATCGTCGTGTCTAGTTGCTGGTCTTAGAGTCTAGTCTTTTAGAGTCTCGAGTTCTGGTCATAAGTTGTCACACCGCCGCCGCACCATCATCATCGCCCCTGCCATCTACCACCACCGCTTATCCGCCACTGCTCCGAATCCGTATCCATATACCACCACCAATCCGTGTCCATATACCACCACCGATCCATATCCATATACTACCACCGCTACCACCACCGCTGCCATATACCACCACCATATATCCACCACCAATCCGAGTTTCTTGCATATTAGGTTTGTTTTCGAGATCCATCTAGATTCTGATTCGTGTTTCCTTGTCGGGTAGCCACGCTCCGTTTAGGCCCAAAATTTTTCGAAAACGCATTTTTCGAAAAAATTTCTGGCTATCCTATTTTTAGGTGTTTCTGAGTGTTTTGAGACAGGTGCCATTATAGGAAGTTTTTTTTGACCCGTTTCCAGTTTTTGGGTCCGGGCAATCGAAAAAAAAAATTGGTTGAAAAAATTTCGTGCCCATCCTGTCCGTTTGAGCTAGGAAGAGTTTTGAGACACTCGCCATTATAGTGATTTTTCGCAAAAAAAAGCAGCGCAAAAAAAAAGAGCCCAAAAAAAGAGCGAAATTTTTTTTCCAGAGTGTGCTTTTCCCTTGTTTACGTGCCGCGCCGTGATTTTGTTGGTGTTCTAGGCTCGCGTCTCTAGCACAGTCTAGCCTAGGACCAGCACAGTACCGTCGTTGAGCGTTTATTCAACTTTGCATCTCTGAATTGATTATTGCTGACCCTTTTTTCTACCATATTATAAGCCTTCCCATCTCCACATACATCTACGTCGTGCGTTTGACTCTCCCTGGTAATCGCTCTATCCAAGCTTTGAGAGTTTTGACTACAACGATTGCCGATCACAACCTTCTGCTGGGTAAGAACTGGTAAGAATTTGAGGTTTGCTTGACGGATTTGTGACACCCACCACCACCACTTGTTCGTACTCTGTAGGATCATATTCTTGTCTGTTTCTATTGCTGCTAACCATGCCAGGATCACAAGCCGACGAGATTGACTGGGAGAATTTATCGAACAAGGAGCTTCATGATAAGTTTCAGCACATGATGACTGAACAGGTGCAAGATGTGCTGAATAATTTTGAAGAGGCCATGGAGAAGATTACTGGCCTTGAGAAGACGTTCGAAACAAAGCTCGATAACAGATTTAATGAACTGCTTGCGCGTCTTCCACCACCGGTTGCACCTGTCGCACCTCTGCAACAACAACAACTACGCCCCCTTCCGAATCAGTATGGACGAGCGCAGCGTGTTCCTATTGAGCCAGGACAACATTCTGGTGCCGCTGCTACTGCTATTGGTGCTTCTTTGGCTCCTGCTACTGCTGCTGCTGGTACCCAGGAGGATGATGATTATGTGGGAGATTATGAGGATGAGGTTGATCAAAATCCGAACTACGTGCAGCCACCAGCACCACCACCACCAGGTCGACCTCAGGTATATATTCGTAATGGTAGGCCCGCACCACCACCTCAGGTACGAGATGATGTCCATATTCCTAAACTGAAATTGAATATTCCACCATTTGAGGGTAGATATGTTCCTGATATATATCTTACTTGGGAGTTAGAAACTGAACAACGTTTTACATGTTTACAATATCCCGAGGAGAGACAGGTTGCTGCTGCTGTTTGTGCTTTCACTAGTTTTGCATGTGTATGGTGGTCTGAACATTGTAGATTATATCCTATTCCCGCTACTTGGGCTGCTTTGAAAACTGCTATGCGTACTCGTTGGGTTCCACCATATTATCAACGTGAATTGCTTCAAAAATTACAGCACTTAATACAAGGAAAAAATTCTGTAGAAGAATATTATCAGGAATTACAAACTGGCATGATTAGATGTGGTATTGTTGAGGAGAATGAAGCTATGCTTGCACGTTTTCTGGGTGGATTAAATAGAGAGATTCAGACCATTCTAGACTATAAGGAGTATACTAATATCACTCGTTTATTCCATCTTGCTTGTAAAGCTGAACGTGAAGTGCAGGATCGACAAGCATTGGCGCGAACTAACTTTTCTGCAGGCCGACCTTCATCATGGACACCGCGTGCATCTTCTACTTCAACTGCACCAGCACCTCAATTAGGTGCCTCCTCCAGTCGTGATACAAGAAAACAGGCACAACCACCATTATCTGCCAAGAGCGCACCTGCTGGGCCTGCACAGAGTTCTTCTTCTTCCATGGCATCAACAGGGCACACAAGTGATATTATTTGTCGTCGTTGTAAGGGAGGAGGTCATTATGCGAGAGAATGCAAATCTCCGCGTGTGATGATTGCTACCGCGGATGGTGGATATGAGTCCGCTAGTGACTATGATGAGGAGACTTTGGCTCTTATTACACGTGAAGAACATGGTGGAGATGATTCTGATCATGAGACGCAATACATGGCTCCTGAAGACGCTGGCAGGTATGAATGTTTAGTTGCTCAACGTGTTTTGAGTGTGCAGGTCACACAAGCTGAGCAAAATCAGAGGCACAATTTGTTCCATACCAAGGGAGTTGTGAAAGAACGTTCTGTGCGCGTCATCATAGATGGAGGGAGCTGCAACAACTTGGCTAGCATGGAGATGGTGGAGAAGCTTTCTCTCACCACAAGACCACATCCACATCCTTACTACATCCAATGGTTCAACAATAGCGGCAAGGTTAAGGTAACACGTACTGTACGTGTGCATTTTAGTATCTCTACATATGCTGATTATGTTGATTGTGATGTGGTACCTATGCAAGCATGTTCCTTATTACTTAGTAGACCATGGCAATTTGATAAAAATTCTGTACACCATGGTAGAAACAATCACTATACTCTTGTTCATAAGGATAAAAATATTACTTTGCTTCCTATGACTCTTGATTCCATTTTGAAAGATGATATTAATAGAGCTAATAAAGCAAAACAAGAGACGAATAAGAGTGAAAATCAGATTGTGGCAAAAGAATTTGAGCAACAAATGAAGCCTAATAATAAACCATCTAGTGTTGCTTCTGAAATTAAATTGAAAAGTGCATGTTTATTTGCCACCAAATCTGATATTGATGAGCTAGATTTCAGCAAATCTGTTTGCTATGCTTTTGTGTGCAAAGAGGCATTATTTTCATTCGAGGACGTGCCTTCCTCTTTGCCTCCTGCTGTCACTAACATTTTGCAGGAGTTCACTGACGTCTTTCCACAAGACGTGCCACCGGGATTACCGCCTATTCGAGGGATTGAGCATCAGATTGACTTAATTCCCGGTGCTTCACTGCCAAACCGTGCACCATACCGTACCAATCCAGAGGAGACGAAGGAGATTATGCGTCAAGTACAAGAGCTTCTCGACAAAGGTTATATACGTGAATCCCTTAGTCCTTGTGATGTTCCTATTATTCTAGTGCCGAAAAAGGATGGTACATCACGTATGTGTGTTGATTGTAGAGGCATTAATAATATTACTATTCGTTATCGTCATCCTATTCCTAGGCTAGATGATATGCGTGATGAATTGAGTGCTCTACAATATTCTCCAAAGTTGATTTGCGTAGTGGATACCATCAAATTCGTATGAAATTGGGAGATGAATGGAAAACAGCATTTAAAACTAAGTTTGGATTATATGAGTGGTTAGTCATGCCTTTTGGGTTAACTAATGCACCTAGTACTTTCATGAGATTAATGAACGAAGTTTTACGTGCTTTCATTGGACGATTTGTGGTAGTTTACTTTGATGACATATTGATTTATAGCAGATCTTTGGAAGAACATTTGGAACATTTACGTGCTGTTTTTATTGCTTTACGTGATGCACGTTTGTTTGGTAACCTTGGGAAGTGCACCTTTTGCACCGACCGAGTATCTTTTCTTGGCTATGTTGTTACTCCACAGGGAATTGAAGTTGATAAAGCCAAGATTGAAGCTATTGAGAGTTGGCCGCAGCCCAAAACGGTCACACACGTGAGGAGTTTTCTTGGCCTCGTTGGATTCTATAGGCGTTTTGTGAGAGATTTCAAAACCATTGCTGCACCTCTCAATGAGCTTACAAAGAAAGATGTGCCTTTTCTTTGGGGTACCGCACAGGAAGAAGCCTTCTCGGTATTGAAAGATAAGTTGACATATGCTCCTTTACTCCAACTTCCTGATTTTAATAAGACTTTTGAGCTTGAATGTGATGCTAGTGGAATTGGATTAGGAGGTGTGTTATTACAAGATGGCAAACCTGCTGCATACTTTTCTGAAAAATTGAGTGGGCCTAGTCTGAATTATTCTACTTATGATAAAGAATTATATGCTCTTGTTCGGACTTTAGAAACATGGCAACATTATTTATGGCCCAAAGAATTTGTTATACATTCTGATCATGAATCTTTGAAACATATTAAAAGTCAAGCTAAACTGAATCATAGACATGCTAAATGGGTTGAATTCATTGAGACTTTCCCTTATGTCATTAAACACAAGAAGGGAAAAGAAAATGTTATTGCTGATGCATTGTCTCGTCGCTATACTATGCTTTCACAACTTTACTTCAAAATATTTGGTTTGGAGACCATCAAAGATCAATATGTGCATGATGCTGATTTTAAAGATGTAATGCAGAATTGCAAAGAAGGAAGAATGTGGAACAAGTTTGTCGTTAACGATGGATTTGTGTTTCGTGCTAACAAGCTATGCATTCCAGCTAGCTCCGTTCGTCTTTTGTTGTTGCAGGAGGCGCATGGAGGAGGATTAATGGGACACTTTGGCGTGAAGAAGACGGAGGACGTACTTGCTACACATTTCTTTTGGCCAAAGATGAGACGGGATGTTGAGCGTTTTATTGCTCGCTGCACTACATGTCAAAAAGCTAAGTCACGACTCAATCCTCATGGTTTATATATGCCTTTGCCTGTACCTAGTGTTCCTTGGGAGGATATATCTATGGACTTTGTTTTAGGTTTACCTCGAACAAAGAAGGGGAGGGATAGCATATTTGTTGTCGTGGATAGATTCTCGAAAATGGCACACTTTATACCATGTCATAAAAGCGATGATGCTGTTAATGTTGCTGATTTGTTCTTTCGTGAAATTATTCGCTTGCATGGTGTGCCAAATACTATTGTTTCAGATCCTGATACTAAATTTCTTAGCCACTTTTGGAGATGTTTATGGGCTAAGTTGGGGACTAAACTGCTTTTTAGTACTACTTGTCACCCCCAAACTGATGGACAAACTGAAGTAGTCAATAGAACGTTGTCTACTATGCTTAGGGCTGTTTTGAAGAATAATAAGAAAATGTGGGAGGAATGCTTGCCTCATATTGAATTTGCTTATAATCGTTCATTGCATTCTACTACTAAGATGTGCCCTTTTGAAGTTGTGTATGGTTTCCTACCTCGTGCACCTATTGATTTGTTGCCTCTTCCATCTTCGGATTTTGGGGTTAGTCCCACTTTTAACATTGCAGATTTGAAGCCTTATTTGGGTGACGAAGATGAACTTCCGTCGAGGACGACTTCATTTCAAGAAGGGGAGGATGATGAGGACATCAATACAATTGTTACACCCACAGCCCCTGCTGCTATACATACTGGACCAATTACTAGAGCTCGTGCACGCCAACTAAATTACCAGGTACTTTCGTTTCTTGGTAATGATTCTAATGTTCATGAGAATATGATGCTGCCTAAATTGGATACATTTGTTTTGCTTACAAATGAAGGGCCTAGCTTGGAGAAGGATGAACATTGGAGCAAGAACAAGCATGGAGAAAAGTATGCAACAGGTTTGCCATCTTGTAATAACACACCTCCTAATCCAATTCCACTAGCATCACATTCAAGCTCAAAAGTCTTATTAAAATCAGGAAGTTGGAGTAAAGGAGCATGTGTCAACTTATCTTTCAATACCGTGAAGGCTTCTTCCTGTGCGGTACCCCAAACAAAAGGCACATCCTTCTTTGTAAGCTCGTTGAGAGGTGCAGCAATGGTGCTGAAATCTCTCACAAAACGCCTATAGAATCCAGCGAGGCCAAGAAAACTCCTCACTTGTGTGACCGTTTTGGGCTGCGGCCAACTCTCAATAGCTTCAATCTTGGCTTTGTCAACTTCAATTCCCTGTGGAGTAACAACATAGCCAAGAAAAGATACTCGGTCGGTGCAAAAGGTGCACTTCCCAAGGTTACCAAACAAACGTGCATCACGTAGAGCAATAAAAACAGCACGTAAATGTTCCAAATGTTTTTCCAAAGATCTGCTATAAATCAGTATATCATCAAAATAGACTACCACAAATCGTCCAATGAAAGCACGTAAAACTTCATTCATTAGTCTCATGAAAGTACTAGGCGCATTAGTTAACCCAAAAGGCATGACTAACCACTCATATAATCCAAACTTAGTTTTAAATGCTGTTTTCCATTCATCTCCCAATTTCATACGAATTTGATGGTATCCACT
Organism: Triticum aestivum; assembly: GCF_018294505.1. Lineage (NCBI taxonomy): Eukaryota > Viridiplantae > Streptophyta > Magnoliopsida > Poales > Poaceae > Triticum > Triticum aestivum. Next base: position 252,070,499 of record NC_057795.1, read on the forward strand.
ACGCAAATCAACTTTGGAGAATATTGTAGAGCCACTCAATTCATCAAGCATATCATCTAGCCTAGGAATAGGATGACGATAACGAATAGTAATATTATTAATGCCTCTACAATCAACACACATACGTGATGTACCATCCTTTTTCGGCACTAGAATAATAGGAACAGCACAAGGACTAAGGGATTCGCGTATATAACCTTTGTCGAGAAGCTCTTGTACTTGACGCATAATCTCCTTCGTCTCCTCTGGATTGGTACGGTATGGTGCACGGTTTGGCAGTGAAGCACCGGGAATTAAGTCAATCTGATGCTCAATCCCTCGAATAGGCGGTAATCCCGGTGGCACGTCTTGTGGAAAGACGTCAGCGAACTCCTGCAAAATGTTAGTGACAGCAGGAGGCAAAGAGGAAGGCACGTCCTCTAATGAAAATAATGCCTCTTTGCACACAAAAGCATAGCAAACAGATTTGCTGAAATCTAGCTCATCAATATCAGATTTGGTGGCAAATAAACATGCACTTTTCAATTTAATTTCAGAAGCAACACTAGATGGTTTATTATTAGGCTTCATTTGTTGCTCAAATTCTATTGCCACAATCTGATTTTCACTCTTATTCTTCTCTTGTTGTGCTTTATTAGCTCTATGAATATCATCTTTCAAAATAGAATCAGGAGTCATAGGAAGCAAAGTAATATTTTTATCCTTATGAACAAGAGTATACTAATTGTTTCTACCATGGTGTACAGAATTTTTATCAAATTGCCATGGTCTACCAAGTAATAAGGAACATGCTTGCATAGGTACCACATCACAATCAACATAATCAGCATATGTAGATATACTAAAATGCACACGAACAGTACGTGTTACCTTAACCTTGTCGCTGTTGTTGAACCATTGGATGTAGTAAGGATGTGGATGTGGTCTTGTGGTGAGAGAAAGCTTCTCCACCATCTCCATGCTAGCCAAGTTGTTGCAGCTCCCTCCATCTATGATGACGTGCACAGAACGTTCTTTCACAACTCCCTTGGTATGGAACAAATTGTGCCTCTGATTTTGCTCAGCTTGTGTGACCTGCACACTCAAAACACGTTGAGCAACTAAACATTCATACCTGTCAGCGTCTTCAGGAGCCATGTATTGCGTCTCATGATCAGAATCATCTCCACCATGTTCTTCACGTGTAATAAGAGCCAAAGTCTCCTCATCATAGTCACTAGCGGACTCATATCCACCATCCGCGGTAGCAATCATCACACGCGGAGATTTGCATTCTCTCGCATAATGACCTCCTCCCTTACAACGACGACAAATAATATCACTTGTGTGCCCAGTTGATGCCATGGAAGAAGAAGAACGCTGTGCAGGCCCCGCAGGTGCGCTCTTGGCAGATAATGGTGGTTGTGCCTGTTTTCTTGTATCACGGCTGGAGGTGGCACCTGATGGAGGTGCTGGTGCAGTTGAAGTAGAAGATGCACGTGGTGTCCATGATGAAGGTCGGCCTGCAGAAAAGTTAGTTCGCCCCAATGCTTGTCGATCCTGCACTTCACGTTCAGCTTTACAAGCAAGATGGAATAAACGAGTGATATTAGTATACTCCTTATAGTCTAGAATGGTCTGAATCTCTCTATTTAATCCACCCAGAAAACGTGCAAGCATAGCTTCATTCTCCTCAACAATACCACATCTAATCATGCCAGTTTGTAATTCCTGATAATATTCTTCTACAGAATTTTTTCCTTGTCTTAAACGCTGCAATTTTTGAAGCAATTCACGTTGATAATATGGTGGAACCCAACGCGTACGCATAGCAGTTTTCAAAGCATCCCAAGTAGTTGGAATAGGATATAATCTACAATGTTCAGACCACCATACACATGCAAAACTAGTGATGAGGACATCAATACAACTGTTACACCCACAGCCCCTGCTGCTATACATACTGGACCAATTACTAGAGCTCGTGCACGCCAACTAAATTACCAGGTACTTTCGTTTCTTGGTAATGATTCTAATGTTCATGAGAATATGATGCTGCCTAAATTGGATACATTTGTTTTGCTTACAAATGAAGGGCCTAGCTTGGAGAAGGATGAACATTGGAGCAAGAACAAGCATGCAGATGATGGCATGCGCAAGGGGAACAAGAACGGAGTTACAAGTGATGATTTCAGGACTTTGAAGCCACCATAATGGGTGCATGAAGCCTTGGACGAAATATACAAGATGCCACTTCATAAATTTCATCCCGAGGCTATTTTAGGTGCTGCGTCACCTTATTATTGGGCCAGGCCCATGTAATTTCGAAATACATAAGTATAGGCTATTTTTAGAGTCCGTATGTGTGGGGAAACAAGAGATAGGGTTGATTTCGGACCCCTCCACCAAGGGCCACGAAATTCCCCCCTCTTCCTCCATATATACAGCCCTTAGGGCATCGTTTAGACTTTGGGTTTTGTTTAGATTAAAAGTTCGCCATAGCTGCAACTTCGCGTACTTCGTTTGTGTTCAACGACCAGACAAAGGCGTCACAGAACCCCACCTTGATCAATAAAGCTTTCATCTTATATTCGCAATATCCAGATTGCAATCTCAGTTTCTTGCTTGTTCTTCGTTTGCTCGCAGGAAACAGACCCTCGTGGTCAGGTTGATCGTGCTCCGGCGTGGTCAATAACCTCTCGGAGTTGATTTAGCGATTGCTAAGGCGCGACGTCCTCGCATGTTCGTAGTCGGATCTTCAAAGTCGACTTCCACCAAAGTGAAATCCATCATCTCATCGAAAGACGGGACACCTCCGCCTCTATCATAATGCATAAGACGCATGAAAGTACCTGGAGCTTTCGATAAACCCATAGGCATAACTAACCACTCATATAAGCCAAATTTGGTTTTGAAAGCAGTTTTCCATTCATCACCCTCTTGAATGCGGATTTGATAATAGCCACTTTTATGATCAATTTTTGAGAAAAAGTTGGCTCCGCTAAGTTCATCAAGCATATCATCTAAGCGAGGAATGGGATGCCTATAGCGAACGGTAATAGCATTTATAGGTCTACAATCGGAACACAAGAGGAAACTTCCATCTGGCTTAGGCACAAGTATAACGGGAACGACACAAGGGCTTAAGCTTTCACGTACATGACCATTGTCGATTAGTTGTTGTACTTGCCGTTGGATCTCCTTTGTTTCTTCGGGGTTGATGCGGTATGGAGCTTTGTTTGGGAGAGGCGCTCTGGGGATGAGGTCGATTCGATGCTCAATGCCTCGTAGAGGAGGTAGGCCCGGAGGTAGCTCATCTAGTAAAACATCTTGGAATTCCTGCAAAAGAGATTGAAACACTAAAGGTAGCTCGTGAGAGGTGTTAGTTTTTGGTTCTCTATCCTTGCACACAAGGACAAAGTGCATCACACTCGTTGGGTTCTCACACACTTCTCTCCAGTTTTTGTGGCTCTCACTTACTTTTTGGTGGATCACTTTCTCACTCTTGTCTCCATGATGGGTGGCTTGCTTGTCGGCTATCACTTGACTAGGAGACATAGGTTGTAGCACATATTCCTTCCCTTTCATCTTGAAGCTATAGTGGTTGGTGCACCCATTGTGGATGACACCACGGTCGAATTGCCATGGTCGACCAAGAAGGAGGTGGCAAACGGTCATTGGGACCACATCACACTCCAAAGTGTCTTCATATGCACCAATTTTGAAGGAGACTTGGACCGTATGCTTAACTCATATAGTGTCGGAGTCACTTAGCCATTGAACCTTGTAGGGGTGCGGGTGCTTCCTCTTGACCAATTGAAGCTTGGAGCATAGTTCTTCACTTGCCAAGTTGTGAAAACTACCTCCATCGATGATGACCTTGGCGGACCTTCCATGGATGCCGGCCTTTGTGTGGAAGATGTGGCATCTTCTTGTTGATGTTGAAGAGTCAAAACCTTGGAGACAACAAGAGCGGGGCTCATATCTTCATCATAATAGACTTGATCATCTTCATCCTCGTTCACGCGCTTGTGCATGGCCACTTGCTCAAGAGCTTACATCTCCTCATCACTCATGGAGTCATAGGTGCCATCGTCGTTGAGGATCATGGTGCGCTTGTTTGTGCATTCATAGGACTTGTGGCCTCGGCCGCCACAAGTGAAACTCTTGAAGGAGCTTGTCTTGATGGTCTCATCATCGGATTAGATGATGAAGCACGCGGCTTGAAGTTGCTTGTAGTATGAGGAAGACGACTTGAACTTGCCGAAGTTTTCTTGTAACTTGACTTGACGTTGTTGCTTGGAGAAGGTTTGGTTGATGTAGATGTTCGAGGAGTTGTTGAAGCTTGGTTGTTGGAGAAGCAGTAGGTCTTGGATGAGTACTTGGTGTACTTGAAGTCATCTTGCACTAGACGTTCCGCCTTTGTAGCTTGATGGACGAGCTCAATGAGGTTGGAGTAGGGTTGGAAGTCGGCGATCTTCTTGATGGGATTATTGAGTCCATTCAAGAAACGTGCCATTGTTTGCTCATCATCTTCCATGACATTGGCTCAAATCATGGCTATCTCCATTTCCTTGTAGTATTCTTCAACACTCTTTGTTCCTTGCTTGAGGAGTTGTAGCTTCTTGAAGAGATCGCGGTTGTAGTAGGTTCGCACAAAACATGCTCGCATGACTTCCTTCATTTGAGCCCAAGTGGTGATTGGAGGTTCACCTCTCGCTTGACGGCGCTCAAGACTTGTTCCCACCATATGAGCACATAGTCTTGGAACTCAAGTGAGGCCATAGCGATCTTCTTCTCTTCCTCATAGTCGTGCAAACGAAATATTTTGTCGAACTTCAATGCCCATGAAAGGTACTCTTCGGGATCATTGCTTCCATTGAACTTGGGCATTGTGAATTTGAGCTCGCCATAGCGTTGCTCTTCATTGTGTTGTTGGCGATGGTGATGATGACGCCCTTGACCTGGAGGGTAATCATCCTCATGTTGCTCTTGGCATGGAGGAAGTCCATGATCAACTTGCTCTTGTTGAACTTGAGGTTGAGGTGGAGCTTGACGAGCTTGTGAAGGAGCTTGAGGAACTTGACATTGCACTCGCGGTTGGTAGTTCCTCTCTTGGATTTCTTCTCGAAGGGTGTCCTCTTGATTGTGCCGTTCGCGATTGCGATTCGCAATGGCTCGACTTGATTCTTGAAGGGCACGTTGCGCCTCAAGAGCTTGCGCTTCTCGTTGTTGTTGTTGAAGACGTTGAGCCTCGACGTCTTGTTCCTCTTGGTGTAGACGCACTCGTTCTTCTTCTTGGCGCCGTAGTCGTTGTCGTTCTTGAGCTTGATCAAAAGCGACTTGGTTTGGTTGAGGACGAGGGACTTGCTCATCGACTTGCTCTTGTGAATGCTTGTCGTGTAGCGGGTTGCGAGATGCATGACGGTCTTGACGCGCGACTCGTCGAAGAGTGTTCGATGACGGTGTACTTGAGCCGGAGAAGGAGTCGTCAGAGTGTCGACTTGAGTGGCTCCGTCTTGAGTATATGTAGAAGGAGGCCGGTTCACCAACAAAGCTCGGAGCTCGTCCATCCTTGCATCATTCTCTTGCTTGTGCGCGTCGATCTTGTTGTCGAAGTAGTCTCGTGTACATTGCTCGGAGAGTCGCAAGTCGGTGGCGAGGTTGTCGATGCGGTTGTTCATTGCTTGTTGCTCTTGATGCAACGCTCGTTGTGCACCAAAGAGGTGGCTCTTGGTGATGTATGATGACATGTCATCATCTTGCTCGATGAAGAGTGGGTTGGTAGAAGTACTCGGCCTATCCATCATTCCAAGCAAAATGTGAGTGGTAGCAAGAGAAGAACTTATACCAATGTACCTTGACCGATGTTGACAATGAATCAAGTTCACTCAAATGTGGACATTGAAATAGCACTATTGGTACCAATCCTTGTCGGTTCTCACACCTACACAAGTAAAAGCTTATGGTGGAGCTAGGTTAGGATGGTGTCACAAAATTTGATGCAATAGTAAGTGAGCTTCGATAATGTTGGAAATGATTCACAAATTTGCAAATGCAACAAATAGACCAAGCAAATAATGGTACACGGAAACACACACGCAAATAGATAAGTGGGATTGTGCAAACCAAAATTGAGCCAAAATGTGGAATCCACGAAAATGCTCTTGTTGCACAATACACGAGAGACGCTAGCACGATTGCACAATATGCGGATACGGAACTTGTGCACAACCTACTAGGCAAAATTGCAATGATCTCGATCCCAAGTATGCTATATGTATGGTATTTTGGTGCTATGATCCAAGATGATCCGATATGCCAATCTTAATGTTGTATGATGCTATGGTTCTTGCTCATAAGCTTTTTGCTTATCTTTCCTATTTTCTTAAAAGCTTGGGTGGCTCTTTCACTTTTGAGCTCTTTTCTTATGCAAAATTTCACGAACCAAGATAGCAATTGTGTATGCGATGACAACTTTGTGACACACAAGTTGATGCCAAGATATGCACCACTATGGTATGGTATGTATGCTATGGTGTATGATCACTAATGTGCACAAGTCACGTTGCCGACAATACTCAATTGCTAGTCTCGATGGGTAAGCTACGCAAAAGATGGGATATGATGGTTATCAATGCAATTGCAAGGTATGACAAAGATGTCATCGAAGTTACCGTCCTTGGTGATGATGAGACCCTTGCGAAGATGAGCGTGGTGATGATGATGTCGAACCGTACCTATATAGCCGAAACACAATAGGATACGGGAGCCACACTCAAAATCTCAAAGACCAAAACGTGTCAAAATCGTCATAGGAGGTATTGGGTAGGATGGTGGTGTATGTGGGTTTGGAAGATGTGGTGGAAAGTGGGGTTGTGGTGGTGGCCGAACTGAAAAAATTCAGTTTCGTCAGAGTTTCACGGACGTCCAGGAGGTCATGGTCGTCCGGTCGTCGGACGTCCAGCAGGGTCCGGTCGTCCGGCGCCTGGGCGAAATTCGGGCACGGGATGAATTGCGCGATTTCGGGGAGGAAGAAGATGGTGAGGTCGAAATCGAGCGGATTTGTGGATGGAAAAGGGTAGGGAGGGTGGGGAAAGCTAGATCCACACGTAGCAACTCAAATCCATGGACCAAATCCAACAAAATTTCAACTCACCAACAAATCACAAAAAAAATTTGGGGCTATTTTTGGTGGGGAATTTTCGGATTTAGGACGAAATCAACAAAATCAAGCTAGAAAACAAAGGGTAGGGGCTCCAAAAACATGATCAACGTGGCTCATGATACCAAGATGATGTAGGGCGGATCCCTAAGGGGCTGATCTTTCACGTTTGGAGTGGATCCTACGGGGAAACACGAGGAACGTGCGGAAGAACACAAGGGAAAACACGGGGAGAAACGAGAGAATCACTCAACCGACAAGTGATTGATCACACAAGGGCTAGATCACCGAAAGCACAAGGTAACACATGATCCAAAATCAACAAAGGGAAGATACAAGAGTAACCGTTCTTCTCCGTGAGGAGGTCTTGATTGTCTTCTCCGGATGGAGGCCTTGAATCCGAATGGATCTTCTCCGAAGAGGCACGGTCCCCCACGTGGAGTAGATCCGGTACGGATGAGCTATGCTCTATCTTGAAATGAGCTATCACAATGGTAACCCTAGCTAGGAGGTGGGCAAGACCTATTTATAGTCGTAGTGCAAATGGGGGTCAAAGTGATGGGGTACAAGGGCTTGAGCCCGTGGCTGTGGTCATTCAGGTGTCGGACGTCCGGAAGACATCGGTCGTCCGGGGCCTCAGGACGGTTCAGACGTTCATAGATGTCGGACTTCTGTAGTTTCAGCTCGGGTGCTGGTCGTCCGGTCATCCGGTGGCGTCGGTCTTCCATTAATTTCCTCTCGGGTGCCTAGCTGCCGGACGACCGGAGGGCGTCGGTCGTCCGTGGCCCTGGGAGTCGTCGGACGTCCGGGCCGGGCCAGTCGTCCGCGGCCTGTAGCTCTGTCCTGCCTTCCTTCCCTCGCTGTTGCATCTCCCAGGGCTCGGATGTCTGGGACCGGCCGGTCGTCCGGTGCCTGTAGCTTCCCAAATGGCTCTTCTTCTTGATGTCCATGCTTGGTGTCCTTGCCACCTTGGCCATTGGGTGTAGCTGTCTCGTGGCTCTCCTCCAAGTACCTGATCACACACAGAGTGTCCCTATGAGGTAGTAGCCAAGTCTTGTGAGTAGAGAGAGGAAGTTCGGAGAGGAGCGAGTTCACCTTATCTTCGATAGCCTTTGCTCTAGCTCTTGTCATGGGTCCAAGTGGTGTTGAGGGAGATGTAGGTACGTCCATGGGGATGAGCGAGGGATGCTCTGCATCAGTACTCCAGGCCTCCTGGCGCAAGCAGGGAGTATTTTCTGGATTCGCATTCTCGCCGCAAGTAGTTTGAGTACTTGTGTGATGAGGACATCAATACAATTGTTACACCCACAGCCCCTGCTGCTATACATACTGGACCAATTACTAGAGCTCGTGCACGCCAACTAAATTACCAGGTACTTTCGTTTCTTGGTAATGATTCTAATGTTCATGAGAATATGATGCTGCCTAAATTGGATACATTTGTTTTGCTTACAAATGAAGGGCCTAGCTTGGAGAAGGATGAACATTGGAGCAAGAACAAGCATGGAGATGATGGCATGCGCAAGGAGAACAAGAACGGAGTTACCAGTGATGATTTCAGGACTTTGAAGCCACCATAATGGGTGCATGAAGCCTTGGACGAAATATACAAGATGCCACTTCATAAATTTCGTCCCGAGGCTATTTTAGGTGCTGCGTCACCTTATTATTGGGCCAGGCCCATGTAATTTCGAAATACATAAGTATAGGCTATTTTTAGAGTCCGTATGTGTGGGGAAACAAGAGATAGGGTTGATTTCGGACCCCTCCACCAAGGGCCACGAAATTCTCCCCCTCTTCCTCCATATATACAGCCCTTAGGGCATCCTTTAGATTTTGGGTTTTGTTTAGATTAAAAGTTCGCCATAGCTGCAACTTCGCGTACTTCGTTTGTGTTCAACGACCAGACAAAGGCGTCACAGAACCCCACCTTGATCAATAAAGCTTTCATCTTATATTCGCAATATCCAGATTGCAATCTTAGTTTCTTGCTTGTTCTTCGTTTGCTCGCAGGAAACAGACCCTCGTGGTCAGGTTGATCGTGCTCCGGCGTGGTCAATAACCTCTCGGAGTTGGTTTAGCGATTGCTAAGGCGCGACGTCCTCACACGTTCGTAGTCGGATCGTCAAAGTCGACTTCCACCAAAGCGAAATCCACCATCTCATCGAAAGACGGGACACCTTTGCCTCTATCAAGTGGTATCAGATTTCCAGGTTGCTCGGTGAGATTTTACAGTTTTTCGTAGTTTAGATCGAGTCTGTTCTTCATACCTATAGTCCACGAAAAAGCCAAAAAAAAATTAGGGTTAGTTCATCCCATCCAAACCAATCTGAGCCTTGCATTATCTTTTCTGTATTTGCTTTGTTGAATTTGCGGTTGCATCGTCGTGTTCAGTTGCTGGTCTTAGCGTCTAGTCTTTTAGAGTTTCGAGTTCTGTTCACAAGTTGTCACACCGTCGCCGCACCATCATCATCGCCCCTGCCATCTACCACCACCGCTCCGAATCCGTATCCATATACCACCACCAATCCGTGTCCATATACCACCACCGATCCATATCCAAATACTACCACCGCTGCCATATACCACCACCATATATCCACCACCAATCCGAGTTCCTTGCTTATTAGGTTTGTTTTCGGGATCAATCTAGATTCCGATTCGTGTTTCCTTGCCGGAGTAGGTTTCGGAAAAAAAAAGAGCGGAAAAAAAAAATTCAGAGTGTGCTTTTCCCTTGTTTACGTGCCGCGCCGTGATTTTGTTGGTGTTCTAGGCTCGCGTCTCTAGCACAGTCTAGCCTAGGACCAGCACAGTACCGTCGTTGAGCGTTTATTCAACTTTGCATCTCTGAATTGATTATTGCTGACCCTTTTTGCTACCATACTATAAGCCTTCCCAGCTCCACATACATCTACGTCGTGTGTTTGACTCTCCCTGGTAATCGCTCTATCCAAGCTTTGAGAGTTTTTGACTACAACGGTTGCCGATCATCGCCTGCTGCTGGGTAAGAACTGGTAAGAATTTGAGATTTGCTTGACGGATTTGTGATACACCACCACCACTTCTTAGTAGTCTGTAGGATCATATTCTTGTGTGTTTCTATTGCTGCTAACCATGCCAGGATCACAAGCCGACGAGATTGACTGGGAGAACTTATCGAACAAGGAGCTTCATGATAAGTTTCAGCAAATGATGACTGAACAGGTACAAGATGTGCTGAACAATTTTGAAGAGGCCATGGAGAAGATCACTGGCCTTGAGAAGACGTTCGAAACAAAGCTCGATAACAAGTTTAATGAATTGCTCGCGCGTCTTCCACCACCACCACCCGCTGCACCTAACGCACCTCTCCAACAACAACAACAACAACGACTACCTCCACGTCGCGAAGCAGACCTCCGCCGAGCAAGCCGTGTTCCTCTTGCGTTTGGCCAAACTGTTGGTGCTGCTGTTGATACTTCTGTGGCTCCTGCTGCTGACGCGGAGGAGGATGATTATGTGGGAGATTATGAGGATGAGGTTGATCAAAATCAACACTACATGCAGCCACCTGTACCACCACCAGCAGGTCGACCTCAGGTATATATTCGTAATGGTAGGCCTGCACCACCACCTCAGGTACGAGATGATGTCCATATTCCTAAACTGAAATTGAATATTCCACCATTTGAGGGTAGATATGTTCCTGATATATATCTTACTTGGGAGTTAGAAACTGAACAACGATTTACATGTTTACAATATCCCGAGGAGAGACGGGTTGCTGCTGCTGTTTGTGCTTTCACTAGTTTTGCATGTGTATGGTGGTCTGAACATTGTAGATTATATCCTATTCCCGCTACTTGGGCTGCTTTGAAAACTGCTATGCGTACTCGTTGGGTTCCACCATATTATCAACGTGAATTGCTTCAAAAATTGCAGCGTTTAAGACAAGGAAAAAATTCTGTAGAAGAATATTATCAGGAATTACAAACTGGCATGATTAGATGTGGTATTGTTGAGGAGAATGAAGCTATGCTTGCACGTTTTCTGGGTGGATTAAATAGAGAGATTCAGACCATTCTAGACTATAAGGAGTATACTAATATCACTCGTTTATTCCATCTTGCTTGTAAAGCTGAACGTGAAGTGCAGGATCGACAAGCTTTGGGGCGAACTAACTTTTCTGCAGGCCGACCTTCATCATGGACACCACGTGCATCTTCTACTTCAACTGCACCAGCACCTCCATCCGGTGCCACCTCCAGTCGTGATACAAGAAAACAGGCACAACCACCATTATCTGCCAAGAGCGCACCTGCGGGGCCTGCACAGCGTTCTTCTTCTTCCATGGCATCAACAGGGCACACAAGTGATATTATTTGTCGTCGTTGTAAGGGAGGAGGTCATTATGCGAGGGAATGCAAATCTCCGCGTGTGATGATTGCTACCGCGGATGGTGGATATGAGTCCGCAAGTGACTATGATGAGGAGACATTGGCTCTTATTACACGTGAAGAACATGGTGGTGATGATTCTGATCATGAGACGCAATACATGGCTCCTGAAGACGCTGACAGGTATGAATGTTTAGTTGCTCAACATGTTTTGAGTGTGCAGGTCACACAAGCTGAGCAAAATCAGAGGCATAATTTGTTCCATACCAAGGGAGTTGTGAAGGAACGTTCTGTGCGCGTCATAATAGACGGAGGGAGCTGCAACAACTTGGCTAGCATGGAGATGGTGGAGAAGCTTTCTCTCACCACAAGACCACATCCACATCCTTACTACATCCAATGGTTCAACAACAGCGGCAAGGTTAAGGTAACACGTACTGTTCGTGTGCATTTTAGTATCTCTACATATGCTGATTATGTTGATTGTGATGTGGTACCTATGCAAGCATGTTCCTTATTACTTGGTAGACCATGGCAATTTGATAAAAATTCTGTACACCATGGTAGAAACAATCACTATACTCTTGTTCATAAGGATAAAAATATTACTTTGCTTCCTATGACTCCTGATTCCATTTTGAAAGATGATATTAATAGAGCTAATAAAGCAAAACAGGAGAAGAATAAGAGTGAAAATCAGATTGTGGCAAAAGAATTTGAGCAACAAATGAAGCCTAATAATAAACCATCTAGTGTTGCTTCTAAAATTAAATTGAAAAGTGCATGTTTATTTGCCACCAAATCTGATATTGATGAGCTAGATTTCAGCAAATCTGTTTGCTATGCTTTTGTGTGCAAAGAGGCATTATTTTCATTCGAGGACGAGCCTTCCTCTTTGCCTCCTGCTGATAGAGGCGGGGTGTCCCGATCTTTCGATGAGATGATAACTATCGATTTGGTGGAGACGACTTTGACGATCCGACTACAAACGTGCACGACGTTGCGCCTTAGCAATCGCTAAACCAATCTCCTGAGGTTACTGACGATGCCGGAAGCACGGTCAGCCTGACCACGAAGGTCTATTCCTGCAAGCAATCGAAGAACGAGCAAGAATATGATAAAGCAATCTGAATATTGCAAATATATATGAGGTATTGATAATGGTGGGAATCCGTAAGCGGTCTTGGTCTGGTCGTTGGACACAAACGAAGTACACGAAGTTGCAATGGCTAACTTTTAACTAAACAAATCCCAAAGTCTAAACGATGCCCTAAGGGCTGTATATATGGAGGAAGAGGGGGGAATTTCGTGGCCCTTGGTGGAGGGGTCCGAAATCAACCCTATCTCTTGTTTCCCCACACATACGGACTCTAAAAATAGCCTATACTTATGTATTTCGAAATTACATGGGCCTGGCCCAATAATAAGGTGACGCGGCACCTAAAATAGCCTCGGGACGAAATTTATGAAGTGGCATCTTGTATATTTCGTCCAAGGCTTCATGCACCCATTATGGTGGCTTCAAAGTCCTGAAATCATCACTTGTAACTCCGTTCTTGTTTCCCTTGCGCATGCCATCATCTCCATGCTTGTTCTTGCTCCAATGTTCATCCTTCTCCAAGCTAGGCCCTTCATTTGTAAGCAAAACAAATGTATCCAATTTAGGCAGCATCATATTCTCATGAACATTAGAATCATTACCAAGAAACGAAAGTACCTGGTAATTTAGTTGGCGTGCACGAGCTCTAGTAATTGGTCCAGTATGTATAGCAGCAGGGGTTGTGGGTGTAACAATTGTATTGATGTCCTCATCAGGTACAAGATGTGCTGAACAATTTTGAAGAGGCCATGGAGAAGATCACTGGCCTTGAGAAGACGTTCCAAACAAAGCTCGATAACAGATTTAATGAACTGCTTGCGCGTCTTCCACCACCGGCTGCACCTGTCGCACCTCTGCAACAACAACAACTACGCCCCCTTCCGAATCAGTATGGACGAGCACATCGTGTTCCTATTGAGCTAGGACAAAATTCTGGTGCCGCTGCTACTGCTGTTGGTGTTTCTTTGGCTCCTGCTACTGCTCCTGCTGGTACCCAGGAGGATGATGAGTATGCAGGCGATTATGAGGATGAGGTTGATCAAAATCAGATCTACGAGCAGCCACCAGCACCACCACCAGCAGGTCGACCTCAGGTATATATTCGTAATGGTAGGCCTGCACCACCACCTCAGGTACGCGATGATGTCCATATTCCTAAACTAAAATTGAATATTCCACCATTTGAGGGTAGATATGTTCCTGATATATATCTTACTTGGGAGTTAGAAACTGAACAACGATTTACATGTTTACAATATCCTGAGGAGAGACGAGTTGCTGCTGCTGTTTGTGCTTTCACTAGTTTTGCATGTGTATGGTGGTCTGAACATTGTAGATTATATCCTATTCCAACTACTTGGGCTGCTTTGAAAACTGCTATGCGTACGCGTTGGGTTCCACCATATTATCAACGTGAATTGCTTCAAAAATTGCAGCGTTTAAGACAAGGGAAAAATTCTGTAGAAGAATATTATCAGGAATTACAAACTGGCATGATTAGATGTGGTATTGTTGAGGAGAATGAAGCTATGCTTGCACGTTTTCTGGGTGGATTAAATAGAGAGATTCAGACCATTCTAGACTATAAGGAGTATACTAATATCACTCGTTTATTCCATCTTGCTTGTAAAGCTGAACGTGAAGTGCAGGATCGACAAGCTTTGGGGCGAACTAATTTTTCTGCAGGCCGACCTTCATCATGGACACCACGTGCATCTTCTACTTCAACTGCACCAGCACCTCCATCCGGTGCCACCTCCAGTCGTGATACAAGAAAACAGGCACAACCACCATTATCTGCCAAGAGCGCACCTGCGGGGCCTGCACAGCGTTCTTCTTCTTCCATGGCATCAACAGGGCACACAAGTGATATTATTTGTCGTCGTTGTAAGGGAGGAGGTCATTATGCGAGGGAATGCAAATCTCCGCGTGTGATGATTGCTACCGCGGATGGTGGATATGAGTCCGCAAGTGACTATGATGAGGAGACATTGGCTCTTATTACACGTGAAGAACATGGTGGTGATGATTCTGATCATGAGACGCAATACATGGCTCCTGAAGACGCTGACAGGTATGAATGTTTAGTTGCTCAACGTGTTTTGAGTGTGCAGGTCACACAAGCTGAGCAAAATCAGAGGCATAATTTGTTCCATACCAAGGGAGTTGTGAAGGAACGTTCTGTGCGCGTCATAATAGACGGAGGGAGCTGCAACAACTTGGCTAGCATGGAGATGGTGGAGAAGCTTTCTCTCACCACAAGACCACATCCACATCCTTACTACATCCAATGGTTCAACAACAGCGGCAAGGTTAAGGTAACACGTACTGTTCGTGTGCATTTTAGTATCTCTACATATGCTGATTATGTTGATTGTGATGTGGTACTGATGAGGACATCAATACAATTGTTACACCCACAGCCCCTGCTACTATACATACTGGACCAATTACTAGAGCTCGTGCACGCCAACTAAATTACCAGGTACTTTCGTTTCTTGGTAATGATTCTAATGTTCATGAGAATATGATGCTGCCTAAATTGGATACATTTGTTTTGTTTACAAATGAAGGGCCTAGCTTGGAGAAGGATGAACATTGGAGCAAGAACAAGCATGGAGATGATGGCATGCGCAAGGGGAACAAGAACGGAGTTACAAGTGATGATTTCAGGACTTTGAAGCCACCATAATGGGTGCATGAAGCCTTGGACGAAATATACAAGATGCCACTTCATAAATTTCGTCCCGAGGCTATTTTAGGTGCTGCGTCACCTTATTATTGGGCCAGGCCCATGTAATTTCGAAATACATAAGTATAGGCTATTTTTAGAGTCCGTATGTGTGGGGAAACAAGAGATAGGGTTGATGTCGGACCCCTCCACCAAGGGCCACGAAATTCCCCCCTCTTCCTCCATATATACAGCCCTTAGGGCATCGTTTAGACTTTGGGTTTTGTTTAGATTAAAAGTTCGCCATAGCTGCAACTTCGCGTACTTCGTTTGTGTTCAACGACCAGACAAAGGCGTCACAGAACCCCACCTTGATCAATAAAGCTTTCATCTTATATTCGCAATATCCAGATTGCAATCTTAGTTTCTTGCTTGTTCTTCGTTTGCTCGCAGGAAACAGACCCTCGTGGTCAGGTTGATCGTGCTCCGGCGTGGTCAATAACCTCTCGGAGTTGGTTTAGCGATTGCTAAGGCGCGACGTCCTCGCACGTTCGTAGTCGGATCGTCAAAGTCGACTTCCACCAAAGCGAAATCCACCATCTCATCGAAAGACGGGACACCTTTGCCTCTATCATGAAGCCACCATAATGGGTGCATGAAGCCTTGGACGAAATATACAAGATGCCACTTCATAAATTTCGTCCCGAGGCTATTTTAGGTGCTGCGTCACTTTATTATTGGGCCAGGCCCATGTAATTTCGAAATACATAAGTATAGGCTATTTTTAGAGTCCGTATGTGTGGGGAAACAAGAGATAGGGTTGATTTCGGACCCCTCCACCAAGGGCCACGAAATTCTCCCCCTCTTCCTCCATATATACAGCCCTTAGGGCATCGTTTAGATTTTGGGTTTTGTTTAGATTAAAAGTTCGCCATAGCTGCAACTTCGCGTACTTCGTTTGTGTTCAACGACCAGACAAAGGCGTCACAGAACCCCACCTTGATCAATAAAGCTTTCATCTTATATTCGCAATATCCAGATTGCAATCTTAGTTTCTTGCTTGTTCTTCGTTTGCTCGCAGGAAACAGACCCTCGTGGTCAGGTTGATCGTGCTCCGGCGTGGTCAATAACCTCTCGGAGTTGGTTTAGCGATTGCTAAGGCGCGACGTCCTCGCACGTTCGTAGTCGGATCGTCAAAGTCGACTTCCACCAAAGCGATATTCATCATCTCATCGAAAGACGGGACACCTTAGCCTCTATCACTAAGGGCTGTATATATGGAGGAAGAGGGGGGAATTTCGTGGCCCTTGGTGGAGGGGTCCGAAATCAACCCTATCTCTTGTTTCCCCACACATGCGGACTCTAAAAATAGCCTATACTTATGTATTTCGAAATTACATGGGCCTGGCCCAATAATAAGGTGACGCAGCACCTAAAATAGCCTCGGGACGAAATTTATGAAGTGGCATCTTGTATATTTCGTCCAAGGCTTCATGCACCCATTATGGTGGCTTCAAAGTCCTGAAATCATCACTTGTAACTCCGTTCTTGTTCCCCTTGCGCATGCCATCATCTCCATGCTTGTTCTTGCTCCAATGTTCATCCTTCTCCAAGCTAGGCCCTTCATTTGTAAGCAAAACAAATGTATCCAATTTAGGCAGCATCATATTCTCATGAACATTAGAATCATTACCAAGAAACGAAAGTACCTGGTAATTTAGTTGGCGTGCACGAGCTCTAGTAATTGGTCCAGTATGTATAGCAGCAGGGGCTGTGGGTGTAACAATTGTATTGATGTCCTCATCACTATGCTTAGGGCTGTTTTGAACAATAATAAGAAAATGTGGGAGGAATGCTTGCCTCATATTGAATTTGCTTATAATCGTTCATTGCATTCTACTACTAAGATGTGCCCTTTTGAAGTTGTGTATGGTTTCCTACCTCGTGCACCTATTGATTTGTTGCCTCTTCCATCTTCGGAGAAGGTTAATTTTGATGCTAAACAACGTGCTGAATTGATTTTAAAAATGCATGAGTTAACTAAGGAAAACATTGAGCGCATGAATGCTAAATATAAACTTGCTGGAGATAAGGGTAGAAAACATGTTGTGTTTGCACCTGGAGATCTTGTTTGGTTACATTTGCGTAAGGATAGATTTCCTGATTTGCGCAAATCAAAGTTAATGCCACGTGCTGATGGTCCCTTTAAGGTGTTAGAGAAAATAAATGATAATGCATATAAACTTGAGCTGCCTGCAGATTTTGGGGTTAGTCCCACTTTTAACATTGCAGATTTGAAGCCTTATTTGGGTGAGGAAGATGATCTTCCGTCGAGGACGACTTCATTTCAATAAGGGGAGGATGATGAGGACATCAATACAATTGTTACACCCACAGCCCCTGCTGCTATACATACTGGACCAATTACTAGAGCTCGTGCACGCCAACTAAATTACCAGGTACTTTCGTTTCTTGGTAATGATTCTAATGTTCATGAGAATATGATGCTGCCTAAATTGGATACATTTGTTTTGCTTACAAATGAAGGGCCTAGTTTGGAGAAGGATGAACATTGGAGCAAGAACAAGCATGGAGATGATGGCATGCGCAAGGAGAACAAGAACGGAGTTACCAGTGATGATTTCAGGACTTTGAAGCCACCATAATGGGTGCATGAAGCCTTGGACGAAATATACAAGATGCCACTTCATAAATTTCGTCCCGAGGCTATTTTAGGTGCTGCGTCACCTTATTATTGGGCCAGGCCCATGTAATTTCGAAATACATAAGTATAGGCTATTTTTAGAGTCCGTATGTGTGGGGAAACAAGAGATAGGGTTGATTTCGGACCCCTCCACCAAGGGCCACGAAATTCTCCCCCTCTTCCTCCATATATACAGCCCTTAGGGCATCGTTTAGATTTTGGGTTTTGTTTAGATTAAAAGTTCGCCATAGCTGCAACTTCGCGTACTTCGTTTGTGTTCAACGACCAGACAAAGGCGTCACAGAACCCCACCTTGATCAATAAAGCTTTCATCTTATATTCGCAATATCCAGATTGCAATCTTAGTTTCTTGCTTGTTCTTCGTTTGCTCGCAGGAAACAGACCCTCGTGGTCAGGTTGATCGTGCTCCGGCGTGGTCAATAACCTCTCGGAGTTGGTTTAGCGATTGCTAAGGCGCGACGTCCTCACACGTTCGTAGTCGGATCGTCAAAGTCGACTTCCACCAAAGCGAAATCCACCATCTCATCGAAAGACGGGACACCTTTGCCTCTATCATTGTGGGTCCGACACGTACTCCGAATGACATAGTTATGACCGTTTTAGTGAACATCGGTCCATTCTATGGCAGTCCTTGAAATTACTTCATTTTCCCGTGCGCTTTTTGTCTGACCGCCCCAAAATTTCTTGTCCTCTATAGTGGAGATATTATTTCCACATATATATTGATCGATGCCAGGAATGCCCTTTTGTTCTTGGCTTTCACGCGCATGAGCTACATCATGCCATCCGGTGAAAACAAGGAGAATAAGGCATATAGCCGCTAGATTTTTTTCAATTTACGACCAAATGAGATTGCCCGGAACATAGAGCATCTTTAGAAAGGTACGTTTGTCCCTATCAGGGGGGCTAATGTCTATAAGCAACATAATCTCTAAATTTCCTTCTAAAGGAAGTGCCAATGGGTTCACAAACTTGTCCGAAAAACAGCGGCGAAGGATGTTCTTTGACTTTCACGGCCAAAAAGTCAGGCTTAAGGCCGAATTTGAGGGTACTCCAGGCCTCCTGGCGCAAGTAGGGAGTATTTTCTGGATCTGTGCGCTCGCCGTGAGTAGTTTGAGTACTTGTGGATCCGACACGGACTCCAAATGACAAAGTTATGAATGTTTTAGTGAACATCGGTACATTCTATGGAAGTCCCTGAAAGTACTTCATTTTCCTGTGACACTTTTTGCCTGACCGCCCTGAAATTTTTGTCCTCTATAGTGGAGATATCGTTTCCACATATATATTGACCGATGCCACGAATGGCCTTTTGTTTTTGGCTTTCACGCGCATGAGTTACAGCATGCCATCCGGCGAATACAAGGAGAATAAGGCATATAGCCGCTGGATTTTCTTCAATTGACAACGAAATTAGATTGCCTGGATCATAGAGCATCTGTAGAAAGATACATTTTTCCCTTCCAGGGGGGATAATGTCTATAAGCAACATAATCTCTCGAATTTCCTTCAAAATGAAGTGCCAATGGGTACAGAAACTTCGCCGAAAAACAGCAGCGAACGATGTTCTTTGGGTATCAGGGCCAAAAAGTCCTGCTTAAGGCCAAATTCGAGGGTACTCCAGGCCTCCTGGCGAAAGCAGAGTGTATTTTCTGGATTTGCACGCTCGCCGCGAGCAGTTTCAGTACTTGTGGATCCGACACGGACTCTGAATGACAAAGTTATGAATGTTTTAGTGAACATCAGTCCATTCTATGGCAGTCCGTGAAAATACTTCATTTTCCCGTGACCGTTTTTGCCTGACCGCCCTAAAATTTCTTGTCCTCTATATTGGAGATATTGTTTCCACATATACATTAACCGATGCCACAAATGCCCTTTTGTTCTTGGCTTCCACGCACATGAGTTACAGCATGCCATCCGGCGAAAACAAGGAGAATAAGGCATGTAGCCACTGGATTTTCTTAAATTTACGGCCAAATGAGATTGCCTGGATCATAGATCATCTGCAGAAAGGTACGTTTGTCCCTACCAGGGGGGCTAATGTCTATAAGCAACATAATCTCTCAAATTTCTTTCAAATGGAAGTGCCAATGGGTTCAGAAACTTGTCCGAAAAACAGCGGCGAATTATGTTCTTTGACTTTCAAGGCCAAAAAGTCTTGGTTAATGCCGAATTGAGGGTATTCCAGGTGTCCTGGTGCAAGCGGGGAGTATTTTCTAGATTTGCACGCTCGCCGCGAACAGTTTGAGTACTTGTGGGTCGGACACGGACTCCGAATGACAAAGTTATGACCGTTTTAGTGAACATCTGTCCATTCTATGGCAGTCCTTGAAAATACTTCATTTTCCCGTGCACTTTTTGCCTGACCGCCCAGAAATTTCTTGTCCTCTATAGTGGAGATATCATTTCCACATAAATATTGGCCGATGCCAGGTATGCCCTTTTGTTCTTTGCTTTCACGCGCATGAGTAACAACATGCCATCCGGCGAAAACAAGGAGAATAAGGCATATTCCCTCTGGATTTTTTCAATTTACAACTAAATGAGGTTGCCCGAATCATAGAGCATTTGCAGAAAGGTACGTTTGTCCATACCAGGGTGGCTAATGTCTATAAGCAACACAATCTCTCGAATTTCCTTCAAAAGGAAGTGAAAATGGGTTCAAAAACTTGTCCGAAAACAGCGGCAAATGATGTTCTTTGACCTTCTGGGCCAAAAAGTCCTTCTTAAGGCCGAATTTGAGGATACTCCAGGCCTTCTCGTGCAAGCGGGGAGTATTTTCTGGATTCGCACGCTCGCCGCGATCAGTTTGAGTACTTGTGGAACTGACACGGACTCCGAGTGACAAAGTCATGACCGTTTTAGTGAACATCAGTCCATTCTATGGCAGTCCCTGAAAGTACTTCATTTTCCCGTTACCCTTTTTGCCTGTCTGCCCTGAAATTTCTTGTCCCCTATAGTGGAGATATGTTTTCCACATATATATTGACCGATGCCACGAATGCCCTTTTGTTCTTGGCTTTCACGTGCATGAGTTACAACATGCCATCCGGCGAAAACAAGGAGAATAAGGCATATAGCCGCTGGATTTTTTAAATTTACGACCAAATGAGATTGCCCGGATCATAGAGCATCTGCAGAAAGGTAGTTTGTCCCTACCATGGGGGCTAATGTCTATAAGGAACACGATCTCTCGAATTTCCTTCAAAAGAAAGTGCCCATGCGTTCAGAAATTTGTTCGAAAACAGTGGGGAATGATGTTCTTTGACTTTCAGGGCCAGAAAGTCCTGCTTAAAGCCGAATTTGAGGGTACTCCAGGCCTCTTGGCCCAAGAAGTGAGTATTTTCTTAATTCGCACGCTCGCCACAAGCAGTTTGAGTACTTTTGGATCCGGCACGGACTCCGAATGACAAAGTTATGACCGTTTTAGTGAACATCGGTCCATTCTATGGAAGTCCCTGAAAGTACTTCATTTTCCCGTGACCCTTTTTGCCTGATCGCCCCGAAATTTCTTGTCCTCTACAGTGGATATATTGTTTCGACATATATATTGACCGATGCCAGGAATGCCCTTTTGTTCTTGGCTTACACATGCATGAGTTACAGCATGCCACCCGGTGAAACCAAGGAGAATAAGGCAGATAGCCGCTCGATTTTTTTCAATTTACGGCCAAATGAGATTGCCCGGATCTTAGGGCATCTACAGAAAGGTACGTCTGTCCCTACCAGGGGGGCTAATCTCTATAAGCAACATAGTCTATCGATATTCCTTCAAAAGGAAGTGCCAATGGGTTCCGAAATTTGTTCGAAAAACAACATCGAATGATGTGCTTTGACTTTCAGGGCCGAAAAGTCCTGCTTAGGTCCGAATTTGAGGGTACTCCCGGCCTCCTCGCGCAAGCCAGGAGTATTTTCTGGATTTGCACGCTCGCCGCGATCAGTTTAAGCACTTGTGGATCCGACACGGACTTCGAATGACAAAGTTATGACCGTTTTAGTGAACATCTGTCCATTCTATGGCAATCCCTGAAAGTACTTCATTTTCCCGTGACCCTTTTTGCCTGACCGCCCCAAAATTTCTTGTCCTCTACAGTGGAGATATCATTTCCACACATATATTGACCGATGCTAGGAATGCCCTTTTATTCTTGTCTTTCACGCGCATGAGTTACAGCATGCCATCCGGCTAAAACAGGGAGAATAAGGCATATACCCGCTGGATTTGTTTTCAATTTACGACCAAATGAGATTGCCCGGATCATAGAGCATCTGCAGAAAGGTACGTTTGTCCCTACCAGGTGGGCTAATGTCTATAAGCAACACAATCTCTCGAATTTCCTTCAAACAAAGTGCCAATAAGTTCAAAAACTCGTCCGAAAAACAACGGCGAATGATGTTCTTTGACTTTCAGGGCCAAAAAGTCCTGCTTAAGGCCGAATTTGAGGGTACTCCATGCCTCCTGGTGCAAGCAGGGAGTATTTTCTGGATTTGCATGCTCGCCGCGAGCAGTTTGAGTACTTGTGGATCCGACACGAACTCTGAATGACAAAGTTATGACTGTTTTAGTGAACATCGGTCCATTTTATGGCTGTCCCTGAAAGAACTTCAATTTCCTGTGACCATTTTTGCCTGACCGCACTAAAATTTCTTGTCCTCTATAGTGGAAATATTGTTTCCACATATATATTGACCGATGCCATGAATGCCCTTTTGTTCTTGGCTTTCACGCACATGAGCTACATCATGCCATCCGACGAAAACGAGGAGAATAAGTCATATAGCGACTGGATTTTTTCAATTTACGACCAAATTAGGTTGCCCGGATCATAGAGCATCTGCAGAAAGGTACATTTGTCCCTACCAGGGAGGCTTATGTCTATAAGCAAAATAATCTCATAAATTCCTTCAAAAGGAAGGGCCAATGGGTTCAGAAACTTGTCCGAAAAACAGCGACGAATGATGTTCCTTGACTTTCACGGTCAAAAAGTCCTGCTTAAGTCCGAATTTTGAGGGTACTCCGGGCCTCCTGGTGCAAGCGGGGAGTATTTTATGGCCCGTTACGACCAAATGAGGTTGCCCGGATCATAGAGCATCTGCCGAAAGGTATGTTTGTCCCTACCAGGGGGGCTAATGTCTATAAGTAACATAATCTCTCAAATTTCCTTCAAAAGGAAGTGCCAATGGGTTCAGAAACTTGTCCGAAAAACAGCGGCGAATGATGTTCTTTGACTTTCATGGCTAAAAATTCATGCTTAAGGCCGAATTTGAGGGTACTCCATGCCTCCTGGTGCAAGTAGGGAGTATTTTCTGGATTCGCATGCTACCCGCGAGCAGTTTGAGTACTTGTGGATCCAACACGGACTCCGAATGACAAAGTTATGACCGTTTTAGTGAACATGAGTCCATTCTATGGCAGTTCCTGAAAGTACTTCATTTTCCCTTGACCCTTTTTGCCTGACCTCCCTGAAATTTCTTGGTCTCTATAGTGGAGATATTGTTTCCACATATATATTGACCGATGCCAGGAATGCCCTTTTGTTCTTGCCTTTCACACGCATGAGTTACAGCATGCCATCTAGCGAAAACAAGGAGAATAAGGCATATAGCCGTTGGATTTTTTCAATTTACGACCAAATGAGGTTGCCCGGATCATAGAGCATCTGCAGAAAGGTACGTTTGTCCCTACCAGGGGGGCTAATGTCTATAAGCAACATAATCCCTCAAATTTCCTTCAGACGGAAGTGCCAATGGGTTCTGAAAAATGTCTGAAAAACAACGACGATTGATGTTCTTTGACTTTCACGGCCAATAAGACATGCTTGAGGCCGAATTTGAGGGTACTCCAGGCCTCCTAGTGCAAGTAGGGAGTATTTTCTAGATTTGCATGCTAGCCGGGAGCAGTTTGAGTACTTGTGGATTCGACACGGACTCCGAATGACAAAGTTATGACCGTTTTAGCTAACATCGGTCCATTTTATGGCAGTCCGTGAAAGTAGTCCATTTTCCCGTGACCCTTTTTGCCTGACCACCCCAAAATTTCTTGTCCTCTATAGTGGAGATATTGTTTCCACTTATATATTGACCGTTTCCACGAATGCCCTTTTGTTCTTGGCTTTCACACGCATGAGTTACAGCATGCCATCCGGCGAAAACAAGGAGAATAAGGCAAATAGCCGCTGGATTTTCTTCAATTTACGACCAGATGAGATTGCCCAGATCATAGAGCATTTGCTGAAAGGTACGTTTGTCCCTACCAGGGGGAAAATGTATATAAGCAACATAATCTCTCGAATTTCCTTCAAAAGGAAGTGCCAATGGGTTCAGAAACTTGTCCGAAAAACAACGGCGAATGATGTTCTTTGACTTTCAGGGCCAAAAAGTCTTGCTTAAGTCCGAATTTGAGGGTATTCCGGGCCTCCTAGCGCAAGCGGGGAGTATTATCGTGATTCGCACGCTCGCTACGAGCAGTTTGGGTACTTGTGGGTCGGACACAGACTCTGAATGACAATGTTATGACCGTTTTAGTGAACATATGTCCATTCTATGACAATCCTTGAAAGTACTTCATTTTCCCGTGCGCTTTTTGCCTGACCGCCCCGAAATTTCTTGTCCTCAATAGTGGAGATATCATTTCAACATATATATTGACCGATGCCAGGAATTCCCTTTTGTTCTTAGCTTTGACGCGCATGAGTTACAACATGCCATGCAGCGAAAACAAGGAGAATAAGGTATATAGCCGCTGGATTTTTTCAATTTACGACCAAATGAGATTGCCCGGATCATAGAGTATATGCAAAAAAGTACATTTGTCCCTACCAGGGGGCTAATGTCTATAAGCAACATAATCTCTCGAATTTCCTTCAAAAGGAAGTGGCTATGGGTTCAGAAACTTGTCCGAAAAACAGTGGCGAATGATGTTCTTTGACTTTAAGGGCCAAAAAGTCCCGCTTAAGGCCGAATTTTAGGGTACTCCATGCCTCCTAGTGCAACCAGGGAGTATTTTCTGGATTTGCACGCTCGCCGCGAGCAGTTTGAGTACTTGTGGATCCGACACGGACTCCGAATGACAAAGTTATGACCGTTTTAGTGAACATCGGTCCATTTTATGGCAGTCCCTGAAAGTACTTCAATTTCATGTGACCGTTTTTGCCTGACCGCACCAAAATTTCTTTTCCTCTATAGTGGAGATATTGTTCCCACATATATATTGACCGATGCCAGGAATGCCCTTTTGTTATTGGCTTTCACGCGCATGAGTTACAACATGCCATCTGGCGAAAACAAGGAGAATAAGGTATATAGCCACTAGATTTTGTCAATTTACGACCAAATTAGGTTGACCGGATCATAGAGCATCTGCATAAAGGTACATTTGTCCCTACCGGGGAGGCTTATGTCTACAAGCAATATAATCTCTCAAATTCCTTCAAAAGGAAGGGCCAATGGGTTCAGAAACATTTCCAAAAAATAGCGACGAATGATGTTCTTTGACTTTCACGGCCAAAAAGTCCTGCTTATGGCCAAATTTTGAGGGTACTCCGGGCCTCTTGGTGCAAGCGGGGAGTATTTTATGGCCCGTTAGGACCAAATGAGGTTGCCCGGATCATAGAGCATCTGCAGAAAGGTACATTTGTCCCTACCAGGGGGGCTAATGTCTATAAGCAACATAATCTCTCAAATTTCCTTCAAAAGGAAGTGCCAATGGGTCCAGAAACTTATCCGAAAAACAATGGCAAATGATGTTCTTTGACTTTCACGGCTAAAAAGTCATGCTTAAGGCTGAATTTGAGGGTACTCCAGGCCTCCTGGTGCAAGTAGGGAGTATTTTCTGGATTCGCATGCTAGCCACGAGTAGTTTGAGTACTTTTGGATCCAACACAGACTTCGAATGACAAAGTTATGACTGTTTTAGTGAACATCAGTCCAATCTATGGAAGTCCCTGAAAGTACTTCATTTTCCCGTGACCCTTTTTGCCTGACCGCCCTGAAATTTCTTGTCCTCTATAGTGGAGATGTTGTTTCCACATATATATTGACCGATGCCAGGAATGCCCTTTTGTTCTTGGCTTTCACGCGCATGAGTTACAGCATGCCATCCGGCGAAAACAAGGAGAATAAGGCATATAGCCGCTGGATTTTTTCAATTTACGACCAAATGAGGTTGCCTAGATCATAGAGCATCTGCAGAAAGGTAAGTTTGTCCCTACCAGGGGGCTAATGTCTATAAGCAACATAATCTCTCAAATTTCCTTCAAAAGGAAGTGCCTATGGGTTCAGAAACTTGTCCGAAAAACAGCGACGAATGATGTTCTTTAACTTTCACGGCCAAAAAGTCAGGCTTGAGGCCGAATTTGAAGGTACTTGATGTAGGGCAAGACCCTAAGTGGATGATCTTTCACGTTTGGAGGAATCCCGCGGGAGAAACACGAAGAACACGCGGAAGCACAAAGGGGAAATCACGGGGAGGACGAGAGAGAATCACGAAACCGACAAAGAATAGATCACACGAGTGCTAGATCACCGAACACAAAGAGGTACATATGATCCACAATCAACAAAGGTAAGGATACAAAGGACAGTTCATCTCCTAACAGAGGTCTTGATGGTCTTCCCTCAAGAGGGGTCTTGAATCCGCTTGGGGGATCTTGTCCGAAGAGGTCCTGAACTCCGAGGAGAAGTATCCAAGTGGATGAGCAAAGGCTCTCTCACAAATATGAGCTAATCCAATGCTGCCCGTACAAGGAGGTGGGGGTGTCCTATTTATAGTCTTAGTGCAAATGGAAGTCAAAACGAAGGGGTACAAGGGCTCCAGCCCGCAGGTTTGGTCACTCAGGAGTCGGACGTCCGGAAGGCGTCGGACGTCCGGAGGCTCGTGACGGTCCGGTCGTCCGGGCGGGCTGGGACGTCCGTTGTTTCAGCTCGGGTGTAGGCGCGTCGGTCGTCCGTAGGGGGTCGGTCGTCCGGGGCTTCAGGAGGGTCCGGTCATCCGGGCGCGCTCGGACGTCCGTAGTTTCGGTTCTGGTGCTTGGTGTCCGGTCGTCCGGTCCGCTCCGGACGTCCGTAGATTTGGTTTGGGTGGCGATGTGTCGGACGTCCGGAGGGGTCCGGTCGTCTGTGTCCTGGGACTCGTCGGATGTTCGGACACTGTCGATCGTCCGACGCCTGTAGCTTTGAGGCAACTCTTCTTCTTGTTCATCATGATTGGGGTCCTCGCCGTCTTGGCTCTTGGATGTAGCTGCTCCGTGGCTCGTTTCCAGGCACCTGATAACACACAGAGTTTCTGAATGAGGTAGTAGCCATGTCTCGTGAGTAGGAATAGGAAGTTCGGAGAGGAGCGAGTTCACCTTATCTTCAATGGCCTTAGCTCGGGCTCATGTCATGGGTCCAAGTGGTGTCGAGGGAGATGTAGGCACGTCCATGGGGATGAGCGAGGGATGCTCCGCATCATATCCCCCCCTTGGGAGAGATCCGACCTCGGATCAAAAGGTGCATCACCATGGAAAGGTGCGAGGTCCTTGACGTTGAAGATGTCGCTCATGTTGTACTTGTCTCGTGGTAGGTCGATCTTGTAGGCGTTGTCGTTGTAGCGTGCTAGAACCTTGAAAGGTCCATCAGCGCGTGGTAGAAGCTTGGACTTGCATTCGTTGGGGAAGTGGTCCTTGCGAAGATGTAGCCACACTAGATCACCAATGTTGAATACCATGGGTTGCTTGTTGATGTTGAGCTTGGTCGTTAGTCGTTGTACTTGGCGCTCGATGGTGTGCCTTGTATCTTCATGCATCTTCTTGATGTAGCGTGCACGAGCGCTTGAGTCGAGGTTGGTTCGCTCTTGTAGAGGAAGAGGTAAATGTCCAATGGGGACAAAGGGTTGAAGCCGTAGACGACCTCGAAGGGGGACTTGCCGGTCGTGGAATGTCTTGCACGGTTGTAGGCGTACTCGGCGATGGGTAGACACTCTTCCCACTCCTTGATGTTCTTCTTGATCAACACGCGAAGTAGAGTCGAGAGTGTACGGTTCGTCACCTCCGTTTGGCCGTCGGTTTGAGGATGGTATGCCGAAGAGAACAATAGCTTGATGCCGAGCTTGGCGCATAGTGTCTTCCAAAAGTAACTCAAGAACTTGACGTCACGATCGGAGACAATCGTCTTTGGCAATCCATGAAGTCGCAAGATTTCCCTACAAAAGAGATTAGCAATATGTGAAGCATCGTCTATCTTGTTGCAAGGAATAAAATGTGCCATCTTAGAAAATCTGTCCACAACAACAAAGACGGAATCCTTGCCATTTTGAGTTCTAGGCAAACCAAGTACAAAATCCATGCTAATGTCTTCCCAAGGTTGATAAGGAATAGGAAGTGGCATGTAAAGGCCATGGGATTGAGCTTTTGACTTAGCTTTGCGACATGTAGAGCAACGGTTGGTGAAGCGTGAGACATCACGAAACATCTTGGGCCAAAAGTAGTTCTTGGAGAGCATGGCGAAAGTCTTGTCACGTCCGAAGTGTCCCATGAGTCCGCCTCCATGAGCCTCTTGCGAAAGGAGCAAACGAAGAGAAGACTCGGGAATGCAAAGTTTGTTAGCTCTCATAAGATAATCATCCTTTAGGTAGTATCGTTCCCAAGACGTGTGTGTCAAACACTTAGTGTAAGGATTAGCAAAAGAAGGATCATGCTCATACAAGTCTTTTATGTGCTCAAAACCAATAACATTCAGCTCAAGTTGAGTGACAAGCATGCATATGCGTGAAAGTGCATCCGCAACAAAGTTTTCTTTACCCTTAATGTACTTGATCACATAAGGAATAGATTCAATGAATTCACTCCATTTGGCATGACGCTTGTTCAATTTAGTTTGACCTTTTAGGTACTTAAGCGTTTCATGATCGGTATGGATGACAAACTCATGAGGTCTAAGATAATGTTCCCAAACATGTAGCACACGCACTAAAGCATACAATTCTTTGTCATAGATGGGATAATTAAGTTGAGCACCGGAGAGTTTTTCACTAAAATAAGCAATGGCTCATTTTTCTTGCATCAAAACTCCGCCAATTCCGGTACCACTTGCATCATAATGAACCTCAAAAGTTTTGTCAAAATTGGGCAAAGCAAGAATCGGAGCATGAGTAAGCAAAGACTTGAGTTCATCAAAAGCGGTGGATTGCAAAGATCCCCAAACAAAAGGAGCATTCTTCTTACTCAAGGTATGCAAAGGAGCGGCAACTGTGCTAAAGTTTTTCACAAATCGGCGATAAAATCCTGCAAGGCCAAGGAAACTACGCACTTGTTGCAAACTGGTTGGTTGGGGCCAAGTTTTAATTGCCTCAATTTTAGTTTCGTCAACATGAACACCTTTTGAAGAGACAACAAATCCCAAGAAAACCACTTTGTTAACACCAAACGTGCATTTTTTCAAATTTGCATAAAGGCTTTCCTTGTGAAGGGTTTGCAAAACAGATTTAACATGATTAATATGGTCTTTCATTGTTTTGCTAAACACAAGAATATCATCAAAGTAAACCACAACGAAGACTCCTATGTAAGGTCTAAGCACATGATGCATAAGACGCACGAAAGTTCCGGGAGCTTCGGACAAACCCATAGGCATCACTAACCACTCATATTAGCCAAATTTGGTTTTGAAAGCGGTTTTCCATTCATCACCTTCTTGAATGCGAATTTGATAATAGCCACTTTTAAGGTCAATTTTTGAAAAAAAGTTGGCTCCGCTAAGTTCATCAAGCATATCATCTAAGCAAGGAATGGGATGCCTATAGCGAACGGTAATAGCATTTATAGGTCTACAATCGGAACACAAGCGGAAACTTCCATCGGGCTTAGGCACAAGTATAACGGGAATGGCACAAGGGCTTAGGCTTTCACGTACATGACCGTTGTCGATGAGTTGTTGTACTTGCCGTTGGATTTCCCTTGTCTCTTCGGGGTTGACACGGTAAGGAGCTTGTTTGGAAGTGGCGCTCCGGGGATGAGGTCGATTCGATGCTCAATGCCTCGAAGTGGAGGTAGACCCGAAGGTAGCTCATTGGGGAAAACATCTTGGAATTCCTGCAAAATAGATTCAAACACTAAAGGTACCTCGTGAGAAGTGTTAGATTTTGGTTCTCCATCCTTGCACACAAGGACAAAGTGTATCACACTCGATGGGTTCTCACACACTTCTCTTATCTCACTTTTGGTGGCAAATAGGATGAGGTTTTTCTCTCTAGGCGAAGAGGCGCTCATAATTGGCTTGTGGCTCTCACTCACTTTTGGGTGGGTCACTTTCTCACTCTTCTCTCCATGGTGGGTGGCTTGCTTGTCGGCTATCACTTGACTAGGAGACATAGGTCGTAGCACATACTCCTTCCCTTTCATCTTGAAGCTATAGTGATTGGTGCGCCCATTGTGGATGACACCACGGTCGAATTGCCATGGTCGACCAAGAAGGAGGTGGCAAACGGTCATTGGGACCACATCACATTCCAAAGTGTCTTCATAAGCACCTATTTTGAAAGAGACTTGGACCGTATGCTCGACTCGTATAGTGCCGGAGTCACTTAGCCATTGAACCTTGTAGGGGTGCGGGTGCTTCCTCTTGACCAATTGAAGTTTTGAACATAGTTCTTCACTTGCCAAGTTGTGGCAACTACCTCCATCGATGATGACCTTGACGGACCTTCCATTGATGTCGGCCTTTGTGTGGAAGATGTGGCATCTTTGGTCTTCTTGTTGTTGATGTTGAAGTGTCAAGACTTTGGAGACAACGAGAGCGGGGCTCGAATCCTCATCACAAAAGACTTGATCATCTTCATCGTCGTTCACGCGCCGGTGCATGGCCACTTGCTCAAGGGCTTCCATCTCCTCTTCACTCATTGAGTCATATGTGCCGTCGTCGTTGAGGATCATGGTGCGCTTATTCGTGCATTCATAGGACTTGTGGCCTCGGCCGCCGCAAGTGAAACATTTGAAGGAGCTTGTTTTGACGGTCTCATCGGTCGGAGTAGATGATGAAGCACGCGGCTTGAAGTTTCTTGTAGTAGGAGGAAGACGACTTGAACTTGTCGGATTTTTCTTGTAACTTGATTTGTCGTCGTTGCTTGGAGAAGGTTTTGTTGACATAGATGTTGGAGGAGTCGTTGAAGCTTGGATGTTGGAGAAGCCGTAGGTCTTGGATGAGTACTTGGCGTACTTGAAGTCATCTTGCACTTGACGTTCCGCCTTGGTTGCTTGATGCACGAGCTCAATGAGGTTGGAATATGGTTGGAAGTCGGCGATCTTCTTGATGGGATGATTGAGTCCATTCAAGAAACGTGCCATTGTTTGCTCATCATCTTCCTTGCTTGAGGAGTTGTAGCTTCTTGAAGAGATCGCGGTTGTAGTAGGTTGGTACAAAGCATGCCCGCATGACATCCTTCATTTGAGCCCAAGTGGTGATTGGAGGTTCACCTCTTGCTTCACGGCGTTCAAGTACTTGTTCCCACCATATGAGCACATAGTCTTGGAACTCAAGTGATGCCATAGCGATCTTCTTCTCTTCCTCATAGTTGTGCAAACGAAAGATTTTGTCGACCTTCAATGCCCATGAGAGGTACTCTTCCGGATCATTGCTTCCTTTGAACTTGGGCATTGTGAACTTGAGCTTGCCATAGCGTTGCTCTTCATTGTGTTGTTGGCGATGGTGATGATGACGTCCTTGACGTGGGGCATAGTCATCCTCATGTTGCTCTTGGCGCGGAGGAAGTCCATGATCAACTTGCTCTTGTTGAACTTGAGGTGGAAGAGGAGCTTGACGTGCTTGAGGAGCTTGACGTTGCACACGTGGTAGGTAGTTCCTCTCTTGGGTTTCTTCTCGAAGAGCTTCCTCTTGATTGCGCCGTTCGCGGTTGCGGTTGGCGATGGCTCGACTTGATTCTTGAAGGGCACGTTGCACCTCAAGAGCTTGCGCTTCACGTTGTTGTTGTTGAAGACGTTGAGCCTCGGCGTCTTGTTTTTCTTGTTGTAGACGCGCTCGTTCTTCTTCTTGGCGCCGTAGTCGTTGTCGTTCTTGAGCTTGAGCAAAAGCCACTTGGTTTGATTGAGTACGAGGGACTTGCTCATCGACTTGCTCTTGTGAATGCTTGTCTTGTAGTGGGGTCCAAGATGCATGACGGTCTTGATGCGCGGCTCGTCGAAGAATGGTCGATGACGGTGTACTTGAGCCGGAGAAGGTGTCATCGGAGTGTCGACTCGAGCGGCTCCGTCTTGAGGAGGAAGAAGTGGAATGATGCCAGTTCCTCATCAAGGCGCGGATCTCGTCCATTCTTGCATCATTTTCTTGCTTGTGAGAGTCGAACTTGTCGTCGAAGTAGTCTCTTGTACGTTGCTCGGAGAGTCGCAAGTCGGTGGCGAGGTTGTCAATGCGGTCGCTCATAGCGTGTTGCTCTTGGTGTAGCGCCCTTTGAGCACCAAAGAGGTGGCTCTTTGTGACGAATGATGACATGTCGTCGCCATTCTCGATAAGAGGTGGATTTGTAGAAGAACTTGGCCTATCCATCATACCAAGTAAAATGTAAGTGGAAGAAGGAAAAGAACGTGTACCAAATGTACCTTGACCGATGTTGAAGATGAATCAAATTCACTCAAATGCGGACAATGAAATAGCACTGTTGGTACCAATTCTTGTCGGTTCTCACACCTACACAAGTAAAAGCTTTTGGTGGAGCTTGGTTAGGATGGTGGCACAAATTTGATGCAATAGTAAGTGAGCTTCAATAATGTTGGAAAAGATTCACAAATTTGCAAATGCAACAAGTAGACCAAGCAAGTATGGGTACACGGAAACACACACGCAAATAGATAAGTGGGATTGTGCAATCCAAAATTGAGCCAAAATGTGGAAACCACGAAAATGCTCTTGTTGCACAATTCTAGAGAGACGCTAGCACGATTGCACAATAGGCGGATACGCAAACTTGGGCACAACCTACTAGGCAAAAATGCAACTATCTCTATCCCAATTATGCTATATGTATGGTATTTCGGTGCAATGATCCAAGATGATCCAATATGAGAATCTTAATGTAGTATGATGCTATGGTTCTTGCTCATAAGCTCTTTGCTTATCTTTCCTCTTTGCTTAAAAGCTTGGGTGGCTCTTTCACTTTTGAGCTCTTTTCTCATGCAAAACTTCACGAACCAAGGTAGCAATTGCGTATGCATGACAACTTTGTGACACACAAGTTGATCTCAAGATATGCACCATTATGGTATAATATGTATGCTATATGGAGTATGATCACTAATGTGCACAAGTCACGTTGCCAACAATACTCAACGGCTAGTCTCGATGGGTAAGCTACGCAAAAGTAGGGACATGTGGGTATCAATGCAATTGCAAGGTATGACAAAGATGTCATCGAAGTTATCGTCCTTGCGATGATGAGACCCTTGGGAAGATGAGCCGTGGTAGTGATGACGTCAACCGTACCTAGATAGCCGAAACACAAAAGGATACGGAATCCACAACTCAAAATCTCAAGGACCAAAATGTGTCAAAATCGTCATCGGAGGTATCGTGGAAGATGTTTGTGTATGTGGGTTTGGAAGATGTGGTGGAATGTGGTAATGTGGAGGTGGGGAACTGTCGAACTTCAGTTTCGTCAGGGTTTCACGGACGTCCGTGAGTTTACGGTCGTCCAGACTCCGTCGGACGTCCGGCCTTTTCCGGTCGTCCGGAGCCTGGGCGAAAATTGGGCTCGGGGAGAGGAACTGCGAAAAACTCCGGGGAAGAAGAAGATGGTGAGGTCGAAATCGAGCGGTTTGATGGATGGAAAAGGGTGGGGAGGGTGGGAAAAGCTAGATCCACACGCAGCAATAGAAATCCATGGACCAAATCCAACAAAATCTCAACTCACAAACAAATCACAAAAAAAATTTGGGGCTATTTTTGGTGGGGAATGGAATTTTCGGAATTAGGACGAAAACAACAAAATCAAGCTAGAAAACACGGGGTAGGGGGTCCAAAATCGTGATCAACCATGGCTCATGATACCAAGATGATGTAGGGCAAGACCCTAAGTGGATGATCTTTCACGTTTGGAGGAATCCCACGGGAGAAACACGAAGAACACGCGGAAGCACAAAGGGGAAATCACGGGGAGGATGAGAGAGAATCACGAAACCGACAAAGAATAGATCACACGAGTGCTAGATCACCGAACACAAAGAGGTACATATGATCCACAATCAACAAAGGTAAGGATACAAAGGACAGTTCATCTCCTAATGGAGGTCTTGATGGTCTTCCCTCAAGAGGGGTCTTGAATCCGCTTGGGGGATCTTCTCCGAAGAGGTCCTGAACTCCGAGGAGAAGTATCCAAGTGGATAAGCAAAGGCTCTCTCCCAAATATGAGCTAATCCAATGTTGCCCGTACAAGGAGGTGGGTGTGTCCTATTTATAGTCTTAGTGCAAATGGAAGTCAAAATGAAGGGGTACAAGGGCTCCAGCCCGCAGGTTTGGTCACTCAGGAGTCGGACGTCCGGAAGGCGTCGGACGTCCGGAGGCTCGTGACGGCCCGGTCGTCCGGGCGGGCTCGGACATCCGTTGTTTCAGCTCGGGTGTAGGCGCGTCGGTCGTCCGTAGGGGGTCGGTCGTCCAAGGCTTCAGGAGGGTCCGGTCGTCCGGGCGCGCTCGGACGTCCATAGTTTCGGTTCTGGTGCTTGGCGTCCGGTCGTCCGGTCCGCTCCGGACGTCCGTAGATTTGGTTCGGGTGGCAACGTGTCGGACGTCCGGAGGGGTCCGGTCGTCCGTGTCCTGGGAGTCGTCGGACGTCCGGACACTGTCGGTCGTCCGACGCCTGTAGCTTTGAGGCAGCTCTTCTTCTTGTTCATCATGATTGGGGTCCTTGCCGTCTTGGCTCTTGGATGTAGCTGCTCCGTGGCTCGTTTCTAGGCACCTGATAACACACAGAGTTTTTGAATGAGGTAGTAGCCATGTCTCGTGAGTAGGAATAGGAAGTTCAGAGAGGAGCGAGTTCACCTTATCTTCAATGGCCTTAGCTCGGGCTCGTGTCATGGGTCCAAGTGGTGTCGAGGGAGATGTAGGCACGTCCATGGGGATGAGCGAGGGATGCTCCGCATCAGTACTCCAGGCCTCCTGGTGCAAGTAGGGAGTATTTTCTAGATTCACATGCTAGCCGGGAACAGTTTGAGTACTTGTGGATCCGACACGGACTCCGAATGACAAAGTTATGACCGTTCTAGCTAACATCGCTCCATTCTATGACAGTCCGTGAAAGTACTCCATTTTCCCGTGACCCTTTTTGCCTGACCGCCCTGAAATTTCTTGTCCTCTATAGTGGAGATATTGTTTCCACATATATATTGACCGATTCCACGAATGCCATTTTGTTCTTGGCTTTCACACGCATGAGTTACATCATGCCATCCGGCGAAAACAAGGAGAATAAGGCAAATAGCCGCTGGATTTTCTTCAGTTTACGACCAACTGAGATTGCCCAGATCATAGAGCATCTGCACAAAGGTATGTTTGTCCCTACGAGGGGGCAAATGTATATAAGCAACATAATCTCTTGAATTTCCTTCAAAAGGAAGTGCCAATGGGTTCAGAAACTTGTCCAAAAAATAGCGGCGAATGATGTTCTTTGTCTTTCAGAGCCAAAAAGTCTTGCTTAAGTCCGAATTTGAGGGTATTCCGGGCCACCTAGCGCAAGCGGGGAGTATTATCTGGATTCGCACGCTTGCTGCGAGCAGTTTGGGTACTTGTGGGTCGGACACGGACTCCGAATGACTATGTTATGACCGTTTTAGTGAACATATGTCTATTCTATGGCAGTCCTTGAAAGTACTTCATTTTCCCGTGCGCTTTTTGCCTGACCACCCTGAAATTTCTTGTCCTCAATAGTGGAGATATCATTTCAACATATATATTGACCGATTCCAGGAATTCCCTTTTGTTCTTAGCTTTGACACGCATGAGTTATAGCATGCCATCCGGCGAAAACAAGGAGAATAAGGCATATAGCCGCTGGATTTTTTCAATTTATGACCAAATGAGATTGCCCGGATCATAGAGTATATGCAAAAAGGTACGTTTGTCCCTACCAGGGGGCTAATGTCTATAAGCAACATAATCTCTCGAATTTCCTTCAAAAGGAAGTGGCTATGGGTTCAGAAACTTGTCCGAAAAACAGTGGCAAATGATGTTCTTTGACTTTCAGGGCAAAAAAGTCCTTCTTAAGGCCGAATTTCAGGGTACTCCAGGCCT
This sequence comes from Triticum aestivum, assembly GCF_018294505.1. NCBI lineage: Eukaryota > Viridiplantae > Streptophyta > Magnoliopsida > Poales > Poaceae > Triticum > Triticum aestivum. Next base: position 252,106,784 of record NC_057795.1, read on the forward strand.
CCTGGCGGAAGCAGGGAGTATTTTCTGGATTCGCATTCTCGTCGCGAGCAGTTTGAGTACTTCATTTTCCCGTGACCCTTTTTGCTTGACCGCCCTGAAAATTCTTGTCCTCTATAGTGGAGATATTGTTTCCACATATATATTGACCGATTCCACGAATGCCCTTTTGTTCTTGGCTTTCACGCACATGAGTTACAACATGCCATGCAGCGAAAACAAGGAGAATAAGGCATATAGCCGCTGGATTCTTTTCAATTTACGACAAATGAGATTGCTCGGATCATAGTGCATCTGCAGAAAGGTACGTTTGTCCCTACCAGGGGGGCTAACGTCTCAAAGCAACATAATCTCTCAAATTTCCTTCAAAAGGAACTGGCAATGGGTTTAGAAACTTGTCCGAAAAACAGCGGCGAATGATGTTCTTTGACTTTCAGGGCCAAAATGTCATGCTTAAGGCCAAATTTGAGTGTACTCCGGGCCTCCTGGCGCAACAAGGTGGTATTTTCTGGATTCGCCCGCTCGCAGCGAGCAGTTTGAGTACTTGTGGGTCCAACACGGACTCCGAATGACAAAGTTATGACCGTTTTAGTGAACATGGATCCATTATATGGTTGTCCTTGAAAGTACTTCATTTTCCCGTGCGCTTTTGGCCTGACCGCCCCGAAATTTCTTGTCCTCTATAGTGGATATATTGTTTCCACATATATATTGACCAATGCCAGGAATGCCCTTTTGTTCTTGGCTTTCACGCGCATGAGTTACAGCATGCCAACTGGCGAAAACAAGGAGAATAAGGCACATAGCCGCTGGATTTTTTCTATTTATGACCAAATGAGATTGCCCGGATCATAGAGCATCTGCAGAAAGGTACGTTTGTCCCTACCAGGGGAGCTAATGTTTATAAGCAACATAATCTCTCGAATTTTCTTCAAAAGGAAGTGCCAATGGGTTCAGAAACTTGTCCAAAAATAGCGGCGAATGATGTTCTTTGACTTTCAGGGCCAAAAAGTCCTGCTTAAAGCCGAATTTGAGGGTACCCCAGGCATCCTAGCACAAGCAGGGAGTATTTTCTGGATTCACACGCTCTCCACGAGTAGTTTGAGTACTTGCGGATCCGACACGGACTCCGAATGACAAAGTTATGACCGTTTTAGTGAACATCAGTCCATTCTATGGTAGTCCCTGAAAGTACTTCATTTTCCCGTGACCCTTTTTGCCTGACTGCCCCGAAATTTATTGTCCTCTGTAGTGGAGATATTGTTTCCACATATCTATTTGACCGATGCCAGGAATGCCCTTTTGTTCTTGGCTTTCACGCGCATGAGTTACTGCATGCCATCTGGCGAAACCAAGGAGAATAACGCATATAGCCGCTGGATTTTTTTCATACGGCCAAATGAGATTGCCCGGATCATAGAGCATCTGCAGAATGGTACGTTTGTCCCTACCAGGGGGGCTAATGTCTATAAGAAACATAATCTCAGGAATTTTCTTCAAAAGGAAGTGCCAATGGGTTCAGAAACTTGTCCGAACAACAGCAGCGGATGATGTTCTCTGACTTTCAAGGCCAAAAACTCCTCCTTAAGGCCGAATTTGAGGGTACTCTGATAGAGGCATAGGTGTCTCGATGTTTCGATGAGATGGATGCTATCGTTTTCTGTGGGAGTCGACCTTGACGATCTGACTACGAACATGGACGTCGCGCCTTAGTAATCGCTAAAAAAACTTCCGAGGGTTATTGACGATGCCAGAGCACGATTAACCTGACCACGAATATCTGTTTCCTGCGAGCAAACGAAGAACAAGCAAGAAACTAAGATTGCAATCTGGATATTGCGAATATAAGAGGAAAGCTTTATTAATGACGGTAGGGGTTCTGTGACGCCTTTGTCTGGTCGTTGAACACAAACGAAGTACGCGAAGTTGCAGCTATGGCGAACTTTTAATCTAAACAAAACCCAAAGTCTAAACGACGCCCTAAGGGTTGTATATATGGAGGAAGAGGGGGGGAATTTCGTGGCCCTTGAGGGAGGGGTCTGATGAGGACATCAATAACATTGTTACACCCACAGCCCCTACTGCTACATATACTGGACTAATTACTAGAGCTCGCGCACGCAAGTTAAATTATCAGGTACTTTCGTTTCTTGGTAATGATTCTAATGTTCATGAGAATATGATGCTGTCTAAATTGGATACATTTGTTTTCCTTACAAATGAAGGGCCTAGCTTGGTGAAGGATGAACATTGGAGCAAGAACAAGCATGGAGATGATGGCATGCGCAAGGGGAACAAGAACGGAGTTACAAGTGATGATTTTAGGACTTTGAAGCCACCATAATGGGTGCATGAAGCCTTGGACGAAATATACAAGATGCCACTTCATAAATTTCGTCCCGAGGCTATTCTAGGTGTTGCGTCACCTTATTATTGGGCCAGGCCCATGTAATTTCGAAATACATAAGTATAGGCTATTTTTAGTGTCTGTATGTGTGGGGAAACAAGAGATAGGGTTGATTTCGGACCCCTCCACCAAGGGCCACAAAATTCCACCCTCTTCCTCCATATATACAGCCCTTAGGGCACCGTTTAGACTTTGGGTTTTGTTTAAATTAAAGTTCGCCATAGCTGCAATTTCGCGTACTTCGTTTGTGTTCAACGACCAGACAAAGGCGTCACAGAACCCCACCTTGATCAATAAAGCTTTCCTGTTATATTTGCAATATCCAGATTGCAATCTTAGTTTCTTGCTTGTTCTTCATTTGCCTGCAGGAAACAGACCTTCGTGGTCAGGTTGATCGTGCTCCGGCATGGTCAATAACCTCTCGGAGTTGGTTTAGTGATTGCTAAGGCGCGACGTCCTCGCACGTTCGTTGTCGGATTGTCAAAGTCGACTTTCTCCAAAACGATAGCCAGCATCTCATCGAAAGACAGGACACCTTTGCCTCTATCAAGTGGTATCAGATTTTCAGGTTGCTCGGTGAGATTTTACAGTTTTTCGTAGCTTAGATCGAGTCTTTTCTTCATACCTATTGTCCATGAAAAAGGCAAAAAAAAATTATTAGGGTTAGTTCATCCTATCCGAACCAATCTGAGCCTTTGCATAATCTCTTATATGCTTTGTTCAATTTGTGGTTGCATCGTCGTGTCAAGTTGCTGGTCTTAGCGTCTAGTTTCCCTTAGAGTTTCCAGTTCTGTTCACAAGTGATGAGGACATGGCTACCACAGTTACACCCATATCTCCTGCTGTTTTACCTCTTGGAATAGTTGCTAGAGCTCAGATACGCCAATTAGATTATCAGGTACTTTTGTTTCTTGGTAATGTTTCTAGTGTTCATGAGAATATGATGTTGCCTAACTTAGATACATTTGTGTTGCTTGCAATTGAAACGCCTAGCACGAATAAGAAGGTTGAGCACTGGAGCATGGTCAAGCACAGAGATGAAGGTGCGTGGAAAGAGAACAAGAATGGAGGTTGAAGTGGAGAATTCGGGACTTTGAAACCACCATGATGACATACAAGAAGATGGACGAAATATACAAGATGACCTTTCATAAATTTCGTCCATAGCTTATTATTGGTGTTGCGCCACCTTATTTTGGGCCAGACCCATGTAATATATTTTTAGAGTCCATATTATAGGGGAAACGACTTAGGAGGTGTTTTAGTCCCACCTTGCCAAGGGTGGACAAAGTCCCCTCTCTTTTCCCTATAAATATAGCCCTTAAGGCATTGTTTAGACTTGGGGGATTTGTTTAGTTAAAAGTTAGCCATTGCAACTTCGTGTACTTCGTTTGTGTCCAACGACCAGACCAAGACCGCTTACGGATCCCCACCTTTATCAGTACTTCATATATATTCGCAATATTCAGATTGCTTTATTATATTCTTGCTTGTTCTTTGATTGCTTGCAGGAATAGACCTTCGTGATCAGGTTGATCGTGCTCCGGCGTGGTCAATAACCTCTTGGAGTTGGTTTAGCGATTGCTAAGGCGCAACGTCGTGCACGTTTGTAGTCGGATCATCAAAGTCGTCTCCACCAATCAATAGTAATCATTTCATTGTAAGATCGGGACACGCCGCCTCTATTAAGTGGTATCAGTTTTCAGGTTGCTCGGTGAGATTTTCAAGTTTTTTAGTCAGGTTGCATCTTTTTTTCATACCCAGAGTCCAAGAAAAAACCACAAAAAAAGTGTTAGATTAGTTCATCTGTATACAGCCTGAGTCTTTCGCTATTATCACTTAGTTTTTGCATTGTTGAATTTTTGGTTGCATCGTGTGTCGAGTTGCTGGTTTTACTATCTAAACTTTTAGAGTTTCGAGTTCTAGTCACGTTTTGTTCGCGCCGCGTCCGCTCACACCATCATTCACTTTGTTGTCATCATCCATTGCCATTTAATTTCTTTGCCGCCGCTGCCAACATCATCACCATCCCTCCGCTATTGCCTTTCTCACATTATTTCATATTGGAGCTGAATTCCTCTTATAAAAAAATAGTACGACCGATCTGTTGCTACTTTTTTTGAGCTAGGATCTGTTTCTACTTTGGAAAGGTTGCGAGCAGCGAGAAAAAGAAAGAGATTCGGTTGGACGTTTCCAAGTTCTGGACATGGTGGGATTTTCGAAGGAAAAATTAAGAAAAAAAAAAGAAGGAACGTGCACGTGGATTTGTTTTCTTGGATCATCACGTTTGGAGATAAAAAGAAGGAACGTGCACGTGGATTCGGTTGGTGGTTTCCACAACTGGACGTGTCCTTGGAGAGGAAAAAATAATATAGCGGAAAAAAAGAGAAAGGATTTGGAAGAAATAGATCACGTGGGTGGTTGGAAGGTTTTGACCGCAAAAAAAAGGTTTGTTTCCCACGGTATAGGAGTACTATTCGGTTTGGAGTCCTTGCCATTCACGTTTTTGGAAACTCAGCGAACAAAAAGCAAAGAGATAAGCAAAAAAAGAAGTACTAAACGATTTGTTTGGAAAGAGAGAAAGAAAGGCAAGAAGAGAGAGAGAGTTTGGAAAGGAATCAGAATCGCCCCACCCACCGTTTGCATCAACAAAATCAGTGTGTCCTTTATTTGGAAAGATTTGCTGCGGAGTAGTAGTAATTTTGATGTTTTGGAAAGTGAGGTTGTTGAAAAAAAATAGAATTGAGAGAGAATATTCTGCCATATTAAAAGGCAAGTCTGGTCAGCAAAACGAATTAAAGGAATTAAACGAGATAGTAGAGAGAGAGAGAGAGTAAGGAAGGAGAGAAAAAGGAAAACCAAATTTTGGTTGGAGGTTTCCAAGTCTGGCCGTTTCTCAAAAAAAAAAAAAGATAATGTGACAAGTTTGGAAGGTTTTGATCTGTTGGAGACAAAAAAAAAAGAAGTTGCCTCGTTTAGAAGATTTGATCGGTAAAAAGAAAAGCAGGTTTGGATCAGTTTTTTTCCTTTGTTTTCTCTCAAGGAAAGTCCACGCTGGTTGCCTAAATCTTGGATTCGTTTTTGCCATAGAATAATTTCGGTTGGGATTTATTGTTGCGGGACCCATCCATTGATCATGTGAGGAAAGTGATCCTTGTAGTTTTTTTAAAGGAAATAGTACAAGGAGCATTGCACCAACGTGTGTGTTGGTTGGAGTTTTTTTTGTATGGAAGGAAGGAGAAGAAGGACCGATCAAAAAGGAAGCAGGTGATAGGAAAAAAATGAGTAAGAAAAGTTGCGTTTGGGTCTATTTCCTTTTGGACTTGTAGTTCATTTGGACTTTGGAGAAAGAAAAAAAAATTAGCGGTGCTTTGTTGTGTTATAAACCAGCACGCACTACAGTACTTTGGAGTGGAAAAAAAAGTGGAAGGAGGCTTGTACCAAAGTGTGGTGTTGGCAACATCTCGTGAATTCGTCTGTGTCTTAGTCTCGTGTCTCTAGCACGGTCTAGCCTAGGACCAGCACTCGACCACTTTAAGCGAATTTTCAGCTTGCATTAATTAATGTGGTTGTAGCATTTTTTACCCACATATATAAAGCCAACCCAACTCCACATATTTCTACATCGTGCATACATACGTTCACCTGGCAACCGATTTACCCAACTCTTGGAGTTATTTGACACCGCTGGTTGCCGGTCACCTCCTACTGCATGGTAAGAACTTGTACGACTTTGATTTGCTATACTGTGAGCATTTTACCACCACTTCCCAGTCGTTCATCGGAACATTATTTTTGGATTTTGTATCTTGTTTCTACTAATCATGACAGGATTCAGAATCAATTCATGGGCTTTGTCGATTGCGGGAAACGTGCCACCACCTATGCAAATATCACAACCGTCACGAGAGGTGCACAAACATCCAGTGCACATGATCATGACCAGGTTAATGTTTCTATACCACCATTTAATGGTCGTTTTAGACCTGCTTTATATATTGAATGGGAGTTTGACATAAATAATATATTTGCTTCCATTAATTTTGATGAACGTAAAGAAGTTAAGGTTGAGGTTGGTTCTTTCACTGGTTATGCTATAGTTTGGTGGAGTGAATATTGTCGGTTACACCCTAATGATATACCTACTACTTGGGATGATTTGAAACTTGCCATGTGACAGACATTCCTTCCCGCTTATTATACTCGTGACAAGATTAAAAAGTTGCAACATTTAAAACAAGGTAGTGACACCGTAACGACATATTATGATACTTTACAAACTACCTTGCTGCATTCCTCTTTAGTAGAAAGTGAAGAATATTTTATGGATAGATTTTGGGGAGGATTAGATCATGACATTCAGGAGATACTAATTCATGAAGAGTGTTATCCTATGGACCATTTGTTTCATCTTGCTTGCAAAGCTGAACAGGAAATAAAACGACGTGTTTCCCACAAGGAGAACAAGCGCGAGATGCGCATTCCAAGGGTTGATACTGTTGTCCCTTCAACTACTAGGCATAATATGACAACCACATCCGTTGTTGTGAGGACTACATCACCTCCACCATGTGGCACATCATCACCGAGAGTGCCTACATCATCTGAGTTGATCATAAGAGGTAATGACAAAGGTACTAATCTTCCACCTCCACAAGTATAATGAATGTCTTGTCAATTTAAATGCACCATGCGGTGAGCTACCCACTACTTTGATCGCACCAGCTATTTTAGGGGACTATGTTGATGATTTGGCTTTGCCATGTGATCAAACAATTTTGAGTGAACCCATTGAATTAACTATCGATGCAAAAGAATCAAGTGAATCAGGGAATAAATCAGATTTGGATCAAATACGTTTGAAAATAATTGTGCCAATGTTTAATCATTTTGATATGACCTCTAATCTTGGTGAGGGTTCATCAATGTTGGGATGGTTTAATGATATGCATTGTCAATCTTTGGATATGACTAAGAGCTTCACTTATATGTGCAAACTGAGTTGCATTATTTTCATGCCTTTGACTTCTTGTGATAGTATATTGGATTTATATTTCATGACTTTTGAAGGGTGCTCTTGTATAACTGTGTCACATGTGCCCCAACTGAGATTAGTAAAAATGGATGACATATACATATACAACGTGTACACCTTGTCTCTTTTGTTAGCCATATTTCATATTAAGACGGCTTTATTTTCAAGAAGGGGAGGATGATGAGGACATGGCTACCACAGTTACACCCATATCTCCTGTTGTTTTACCTCTTGGAATAGTTGCTAGAGCTCAGATACACCAATTAGATTATCACGTACTTCCGTTTCTTGGTAATGTTTCTAGTGTTCATGAGAATATGATGCTACCTAACTTAGATACATTTGTGTTGCTTGCAATTGAAAGGCCTAGCACGAATAAGAAGGTTAAGCATTGGAGCATGGTCAAGCACAAAGATGAAGGTGCATGGAAAGAGAACAAGAATGGAGGTTCAAGTGGAGATTTCCGGACTTTGAAACCACAATGATGACATACAAGAAGATGGACGAAATATACAAGATGGCCTTTCATAAATTTCATCCATAGCTTATTATTTGTGTTGCGCCACCTTATTTTGGGCCAGGCCCATGTAATCTATTTTTAGAGTCCATATAGTAGGGGAAATGACTTAGGAGGTGTTTTAGTCCCACCTTGTCAAGGGTGGACAAAGTCCCCTCTCTTTTCCCTATAAATATAGCCCTTAAGGCATCGTTTAGACTTGGGGGATTTGTTTAGTTAAAAGTTAGCAATTGCAACTTCGTGTACTTCGTTTGTGTCCAACGACCAGACCAAGACCGCTTACGGATCCCCACCTTTATCAGTACTTCATATATATATTCGTAATATTCAGATTGCTTTATTATATTCTTGCTTGTTCTTCGATTGCTTGCAGTAATAGACCTTCGTGGTCAGGTTGATCGTGCTCCGGCGTGGTCAATAACCTCTCGGAGTTGGTTTAGCGATTGCTAAGGTGCAACGTCGTGCACGTTTGTAGTCGGATCGTCAAAGTCGTCTCCACCAAATCGATAGTTATCATCTCGTCGAAAGATCGGGACACCCCGCCTCTATCAACAAGTTGTCACGCCGCCGCCGCACCATCGTCATCGCTCCTGCCATATACCACCACCGATCCGTATCCATGTACCACCACCGATCCGTATCCATATACCACCACTGCTACCATATACCACCACCGCTGCCATATCCTACCACCATATACCCACCACCAATCCGAGTTACTTTCATATTAGGTTTGTTTTCGAGATCTGTCTAGTTTCCGATTCGTGTTTCCTTGCCTGAGTAGGTTTCGGAAAAAAAAATCTGGAGACCCCCGGGCAGTTTTAGGCCAAAATTTTCGCAGGCAAAAATATTTTTTCCCTATCCTATTTTTATGATTTTCTGAGTCTTTTGAGCCACGTGCCATCATAGTGATTTTTTGTCGCACTTTTTCGTCGTCGCTGCCCTGATTTCCGAAAGAAAAGTCAAAAAAAAATTCATGCCTATCCTGTCAGTTTGACACGGGAAGAGTTTTGAGACACTCGCCATTATAGTGTTTTTTCGCAAAAAAAAAGAGGAGCACAAAAAAGACGGAGCGGAAAAAAAATTCCAGAGTGTGTTTTTCCCTTGTTTACGTGCAGCGTCGTGATTTTGTTAGTGTTCTAGGCTCGCGTCTCTAGCACGGTCTAGCCTAGGACCAGCACAGTACCGTCGTTGAGCGTTTATTCAACTTTGCATATCTGAATTGACCATTGCTGGCCCTTTTGCTACCATATTATAAGCCTTCCCAGCTCCACATACATCTACGTCGTGCGTTTGACTCTCCCTGGTAATCGCTCTATCCAAGCTTTGAGTGTTTTGACTACAACGGTTGCCGATCACCGCCTGCTGCTGGGTAAGAACTAGTAAGAATTTGAGTTTTGCTTGACGGATTTGTGACACCTACCACCACCACTTGTTAGTAGTCTGTAGGATCATATTCTTGTGTGTTTCTATTGCTGCTAACCATGCCAGGATCACAAGCCGACGAGATTGACTGGGAGAACTTAACGAACAAGGAGCCTCATGATAAGTTTCAGCAAATGATGACTGAATAGGTGCAAGATGTGCTAAACAATTTTGAAGAGGCCATGGAGAAGATCACTGGCCTTGAGAAGACATTCGAAACAAAGCTTGATAACAAATTTAATGAACTGCTTGTGCGTCTTCCACCACCGGATGCACCTGCCGCACCTCTGCAGCAACAACAACAAGAACAACAACTACCTCCACATCACGAAACAGCCCTCCGCCGAGCGAGCCGTGTCCTTCTTCAGCCTGGCCAAATTGTTGGTGCTCCTGTTGATACTTCTGTGGCTCCTGCTGCTGATGCGGAGGATGATTATGCGGGAGATTACGAGGATGAGGTTGATCAAAATCAGAACTATGTGCAACCACCAGCACCACAACCACCAGGTCGTCCACATGCAAATAATCACAATGGTAGGGCTCTCCCTCAGGTATGAAATCATGACCACCTTCCTAAACTGAAATTGAATATTCCACCATTTGAGGGTAGATATGTTCCTGATATATATCATACTTGGGAGTTAGAAACTAAACAACGATTTACATGTTTACAATATCCTGAGGAGAGACGTGTTCCTGCTGCTGTTTGTGCTTTCAATAGATTTGCATGTGTTTGGTGGTCTGAACATTGTAGATTATATCCTATTCCAGCTACTTGGGCTACTTTGAAAACTGCCATGCGTACTCGTTGGGTTCCACCATATTATCCACGTGAATTAATTCAAAAATTACAGTGTTTAAGACAAGGAATTTTTTTTGTAGAAGAATATTATCAGGAATTACAAAACTGGCATGATTAGATGTGGTATTGTTGAGGAGAATGAAGCTATGCTTGCACGTTTTATGGGTGGATGAAATAGAGAGATTCAGACCATTCTAGAGTATAAGGAGTATACTAATATCACTCGTTTATTCCATCTTGCTTGTAAAGCTGAACTTGAAGTGCAGGATCGACAGGCATTGGCGCAAACTAACTTTTCTGCAGGTCGACCTTCATCAGGGACACCGCGTGCATCTTCTACTTCCACTGCACCAGCACCTCCATCAGGTGCGACCTACAGCCATGATACAAGAAAGCAGGCACAACCACCACTATCTGCCAAGAGTGCACCTGCCGGGCCTGCACAGAGCTCTTCTTCTTCCATGGCATCAACAGGGCACACAAGTGATATTATTTGTCGTTGTTGTAAGGGAAGAGGTCATTATGCGAGAGAATGCAAATCTCAGCGTGTGATGATTGCTACTGAGGATGGTGGGTATGAGTCCGCTAGTGACTATGATGAGGAGACTTTGGCGCTTGTTACAAGTGAAGAACACGGTGGAGCTGTTTCTGATCATGAGACGCAATACATGGCTCCTGAAGACGCTGACAGGTATGAATGTTTAGTTGCTCAACGTGTTTTGAGTGTGCAGGTCACACAAGCTGAGAAAAATCAGAGGCACAATTTGTTCCATACAAAGGGAGTTGTGAAGGAACGTTCTGTGCACGTCATCATAGACGGAGGGAGCAGCAACAACTTGTCTAGCATGGAGATGGTGGAGAAGCTATCTCTCACCACAAGACCACATCCACATCCTTACTACATCCAATGGTTCAACAACAGCGGCAAGGTTAAGGTAACACGTACTGTTCGTGTGCATTTTAGTATCTCTGCATATGCTGATTATGTTGATTGTGATGTGGTACCTATGCAAGCATGTTCTTTATTACTTGGTCGACCATGGCAATTTGATAAAAATTCTGTACACCATGGTAGAAACAATCATTATACTCTTGTTCATAAGAATAAAAATATTACTTTGCTTCCTATGACTCCTGATTCCATTTTGAAAGATGACATTAATAGAGCTAATAAAGCAAAACAGGGCAAAAATAAGAGTGAAAATCAGATTGTGGCAAAAGAATTTGAGCAACAAATGAAGCCTAATGGTAAACCATCTAGTGTTGCTTCTAAAATTAAATTGAAAAGTGCATGTTTACTTGCCACTAAATCTGATATTGATGAGCTAGATTTCAGCAATCTGTTTGCTATGCTTTTGTGTGCATAGAGGCATTATTTTAATTTGAGGACGTGCCTTCCTCTTTGCCTCCTGCTGTCACTAACATTTTGCAGGAGTTCGCTGACGTCTTTCCACAAGACGTGCCGCCGGGATTACCTCCCATTCGAGGGATTGAGCATCAGATTGACTTAATTCCTGGTGCATCAATACCCAACCGTGCACCATACCGTACCAATCTAGAGGAGACGAAGGAGATTATGCGTCAAGTACAGGAGCTGCTCGACAAAGGTTATATACGCGAATCCCTTAGTCCTTGTGTTGTTCCTATTATTCTAGTGCCGAAAAAGGATGGTACATCACATATGTGTGTTGATTGTAGAGGCATTAATAATATTACTATTCGTTATCGTCATCCTATTCCTAGGCTAGATGATATGCTTGATGAAATGAGTGGCTCTACAATATTCTCCAAAGTTGATTTGCATAGTGGATACCATCAAATTCGTATGAAATTGGGAGATGAATGGAAAACGACATTTAAAACTAAGTTTGGATTATATGAGTGGTTAGTCATGCCTTTTGGGTTAACTAATGCACCTAGTACTTTCATGTGATTAATGAACGAAGTTTTACGTGCTTTTGTTGGATGATTTGTGCTAGTCTATTTTGATGATATACTGATTTATAGCAAATCTTTGGAGGAACATTTGGAACATTTACGTGCTATTTTTATTGCATTACGTGATGCACGTTTGTTTGGTAACCTTGGGAAGTGCACCTTTTGCACTGATCGAGTATCTTTTCTTGGCTATGTTGTTACTCCACAGGGAATTGAAGTTGATAAAGCCAAGATTGAAGCTATTTTGAGTTGGCCGCAAGCCAAAACGGTCACACAAGTGAGGAGTTTTCTTGGCCTCGCTAGATTCTATAGGCGTTTTGTAAGAGATTTCAGCACCATTGCTGCACCTCTCAATGAGCTTACAAAGAAAGATGTGCCTTTTCTTTGGGGTACCATGCAGGAAGAAGCCTTCACCGTATTGAAAGATAAGTTGACACATGCTCCTTTACTCCAACTTCCTGATTTTAATAAGACTTTTGAGCTTGAATGTGATGCTAGTGGAATTGGATTAGGAGGTGTGTTATTACAAGATGGCAAACTTGTTGCATACTTTTCTAAAAAATTGAGTGGGCCCAGTCTGAATTATTCTACTTATGATAAAGAATTATATGCTCTTGTTCGGACTTTAGAAACATGGCAACATTATTTATGGCCCAAAGAATTTGTTCTACACTCTGATCATGAATCTTTGAAACATATTAAAAGTTAAGCTAAACTGAATCGTAGACATGCTAAAAGGGTTGAATTCATTGAGACTTTCCCTTATGTCATTAAACACAAGAAGGGAAAGTCTCAATGAATTCAACCCATTTAGCATGTAAAACTTCGTTCATTAATCTCACAAAAGCATGTAAAACTACCACAAATCGTCCAATGAAAGCATGTAAATCTTCGTTCATTAATCTCACAAAAGTACTAGGTGCATTAGTTAACCAAAAAGGCATGACTAACCACTCATATAATCTGAACTTAGTTTTAAATGTTGTTTTCCATTCATCCCCCAATTTCATACAAATTTGATGGTATCCACTGCGCAAATCAACTTTAGAGAATATTGTAGAGCCGCTCAATTCATCAAGCATATCATAGCCTAGGAATAGGATGACGATAACGAAAGGTAATATTATTAATGCCTCTACAATCAACACACATACATGATATACCATCCTTTTTCGGCACTAGAATAATAGGAACAACACAAGGACTAAGGGATTCATGTATATAACCTTTGTCAAGCAGCTCCTGTACTTGACGCATAATCTCCTTCGTCTTCTCTGGATTGGTATGGTATGGTGCACGGTTGGGTAATGATGCTCAATCCCTCGAATGGGAGGTAATCTCGGTGGCACGTCTTGTGGAAAGACGTCAGCGAACTCCTGCAAAATGTTAGTGACAGCAGGAGGCAAAGAGGAAGGCACGTCCTCGAATGAAAATAATGCCTCTTTGCACATAAAAGCATAGTAAACAGATTTGCTAAAATCTAGCTCATCAATATCAGATTTGGTGGCAAGTAAACATGCACTTTTCAATTTAATTCGAGAAGCAACACTAGATGGTTTATTATTAGGCTTCATTTGTTGCTCAAATTCTTTTGCCACAATCTGATTTTCACTCCTATTTTTCTCCTGTTTTGCTTTACTAGGTCTATTAATATCATCTTTCAAAATGGAATCAGGAGTCATAGGAAGCAAAGTAATATGTTTATCCTTATGAACAAGAGTATATTGATTGTTTCTACCATGGTGTACATAATTTTTTATCAAATTTCCATGGTCTACCAAGTAATAAGGAACATGCTTGCATAGGTACCACATCACAATCAACATAATCAGCATATGTTGAGATACTAAAATGCACACGAACAATACGTGTTACCTTAACCTTGCCGCTGTTGTTGAACCATTGGATGTAGTAAGGATGTGGGTGTGGTCTTGTGGTGAGAGATAGCTTCTCCACCATCTCCATGCCATCCAAGTAGTTACAGCTCCCTTCGTCTATGATGACGTGCACAGAACATTCCTTCACAACTCCCTTTGTATGGAACAAATTATGCCTCTGATTTTGCTCAGCTTGTGTGACCTGCACACTCAAAACACGTTGAGCAACTAAACATTCATACCTGTCAGCATCTTCAGGAGCCGTGTATTGCGTCTCCTGATCAGAATCATCCCCACTTTGTTCTTCACTTGTAATAAGAGCCAAAGTCTCCTCATCATAGTCACTAGCGGACTCATACCCACCATCCTTAGTAGCAATCATCACACGCTGAGATTTGCATTCTCGCGCATAATGTCCTCTTCCCTTACAACGATGACAAATAATATCACTTGTGTGCCCTGTTGATGCCATGGAAGAAGAAGAGCTCTCTGCAGGCCCGGCAGGTGCGCTCTTGGCAGATAGTGGTGGTTGTGCCTGCTTTTTTGTATCACGGCTGGAGGTGGAACATGATGGAGGTGCTGGTGCAGTGGAAGTAGAAGATGCACGCGGTGTCCATGATGAAGGTCGACCTGCAGAAAAGTTAGTTCTCACCAATGCTTGTAGATCCTGTATTTCACGTTCAGCTTTACAAGCAAGATGGAATAAACGAGTGATATTAGTATACTCCTTATACTATAGAATGGTATGAATCTCTCTATTTAACCCACCCATAAAACGTGCAAGCATAGTTTCATTCTCCTCAACAATACCACATCTAATCATGCCAGTTTGTAATTCCTGATAATATTCTTCTACAGAATTTTTCCCTTGTCTCAAACACTGTAATTTTTGAAGCAATTCACGTTGATAATATGGTGGAACCCAACAAGTACGCATAGCAGTTTTCAAAGCAGCCCAAGTAGCTGGAATAGGATATAATCTACAATGTTCAGACCACAATAGACATGCAAAACTAGTGAAAGCACAAACAACAGCAGCAACCCGTCTCTCCTCGGGATATTGTAAACATGTAAAACGTTGTTCAGTTTCTAACTCCCAAGTAAGATATACATCAGGAATGTATCTACCCTCAAACGGTGGAATATTCAATTTCAGTTTAGGAATATCTTCATAATCTCGTACCTGAGGTGGTGGTGGAGGCCTACCGTTGCGAATATATACCTGAGATCGACCTGCTGGTGGTGGTGCTGGTGGCTGCACGTAGTTCTGATTTTGATCAACCTCATTCTCGTAATAGTCCTCCACCTCTGCAGTACCAGCAGGAGCTACAGAAGCACCAATAGCAGTAGCAGCGGCACCGGAATTTTGTGTCAATTGTGTCCAACTTGGCGTCCAACTTGGTGTAAATTGTGTTCTCAATGTCATCCATCCTCTCCAATGCCTTTCCAAAGCTGACCATCACGTCTTCCACCTGTTGACCCAACATTTGATGAAACTTATCATGAAGCTCTTTGTTCGTCATGTTCTCCCAGTCAATCTCGTCGGCTTGTGGTCCTGCCATAGTTAGCAGCAATAGAAACATACAAGAATATGATCCTACAGACTACTGGAAAATGGTGGTGGTGGGGTGTCACAAATCCGTCAAGCGAATCTCAAATTCTTACCAGTTCTTACCTAGCAGCATGAGGTAATTGGCAACCGTTGTAGTCAAAACTCTCAAAGCTTGGATAAAGCGATTACCAGGGAGAGTCAAACGCACGACGTAGATGTATGTGGAGCTGGGAAGGCTTATAATATGGTAGCAAAAAGGGTCAGCAATAATCAATTCAGACATGCAAAGTTGAATAAACACTCAACGACGGTACTGTGCTGGTCCTAGGCTAGACCGTGCTAGAGACGCGAGCCTAGAACACTAACAAAATCACGGCACTGCACGTAAACAAGGGAAAAGCACACTCTGGAAAGAAATCGCTTTTTTTTGCATTCCTCTTTTTTTCCGAAAAATCACTATAATGGCGAGTGTCTCAAAACTCTTCCCAGGTCAAACTGACAGGATGGGCACGAAATTATTTTGACATTTTTTTTCGAAAATCAGGGCAGCGACGACAAAAAAGTGCGACAAAAAATCACTATGATGGCAAATGTATCAAAACACTCCCTGGGACCTAAAAATAGGATAGGGAAAAAATATTTTCGGTCACTGAAATTTTGGCCTAAACCTGCTCGGGTGTCTCCAGACTTTTTTTTCCGAAACCTACTCAGGCAAGGAAACACGAATCGGAAATTAGATGGCTCTCGAAAACAAACCTAATACGAAAGGAACTCGGATTGATGGTGGATATATGGTGGTAGGATATGGAAGCGGTGGTGGTATATGGTAGCGATGGTGGTATATGGATATGGATCGGTGGTATATGGCAGCATTGGTGGGATATGGCAGCGGTGGTGGTATATGGCAGCATTGGTGGGATATGGCAGTGGTGGTGGTATATGGCAGCGTTGGTGGGATATGGCAGCGGTGGTGGTATATGGCAACAACGATGAAGATGGTGCGGCGGTGGCGTGACAAACTGTCACAGAACTCGACACTCTAAAGGACTAGATGCTAAGACCAGCAACTAGACACGACGATGCAACCGCAAATTCAACAAAGCAAAACCCTTAAAAGATCATGCAAAGGCTCAGATTGGTTCGGATATGAAGAACTAACCCAATTTTTTGTGGCTTTTTTCGTGGACTGTAGGTATGAAGAACAGACTCGATCTAAACTACGAAAAACTGTAAAATCTCACCGAGCAACCTGGAAATCTGATACCACTTGATAGAGGCAAAGGTGTCCCAATGTTTCGATGAGATGGATGATATCATTTTCTGTGGGAGTCGACCTTGACTATCCAACTACGGACGTGTGAGACGTTGCGCCTTAGCAATCGCTAAAACAAACTTCCGAGGGTTATTGACCACGCCGGAGCACAATCAACCTGACCACGAAGGTCTGTTTCCTGCGAGCAAACAAGAACAAGCAAGAAACTAAGATTGCAATCTGGATATTGCGAATATAAGAGGAAAGCTTTATTAATGAAGGTGGGGTTCTGTGACGCCTTTGTCTGGACGTTGAACACAAATGAGGTACGCGAAGTTGCAGCTATGGCGAACTTTTAATCTAAACAAAACCCAAAGTCTAAACGACGCCCTAAGGGCTGTATATATGGAGGAAGAGGGGGGAATTTCGTGGCCCTTGAGGGAGGGGTCCGAAACCAACCCTAACTCTTGTTTCCCCACACATACGGACTCTAAAAATAGCCTATAATCAAGTATTTCGAAATTACATGGGTCTGGCCCAATAATAAGGTGACGCAACACCTAGAATAGCCTCTGGATGAAAATAATGAAGTAGCATCTTGTATATTTCGTCCAAGGCTTCATGCACTCATTATGGTGGCTTCCACGTCCAGAAATCATCACTTGTAACTCCGTTCTTGTTCCCCTTGCACATGCCATCATCTCCATGCTTGTTCTTGCTCCAATGTTCATCCTTCTCCAAGCAAGGCCCTTCATTTGTAATCAAAACAAATATATCCAATTTAGGCAACATCATGTTCTCATGTACATTAGAATCATTACCAAGAACTGAAAGGACCTGGTAATTTAATTGGCGTGCATGGGCTCGCGTAATTGGTCCAGTATGTATAGCAGCAGGGGCTGTGGGTGTAACAATGGTATTGATGTCCTCATCATACTCCGGGCCTCTTGGCGCAAGCGGGGAGTATTTTTTGAATTCGCACGCTCGCCGCGAGCAGTTTGAGTACTTGTGGGTCCGACACGGACTTCAAATGACAAAATTATGATCATTTTAGTGAACGTCTGTCCATTCTATGGCACTCCTTGAAAGTACTTCATTTTCCCATGCGCTTTTTGCCTGACCGCCTCGAAATTTCTTTTCCTCTATAGTGGAGATATCGTTTCCACACATATATTGACCGATGCTAGGAATGCCCTTTTATTCTTGGCTTTCAAGCGCATAAGTTACAACATGACATCCGGCTAAAACAAGGAGAATAAGGCATATAACCAGTGGATTTTTTCAATTTACGACCAAATGAGATTGCCCGGATCATAGAGCATCTGTAAAAAGGTACGTTTCTCCGTACCAGGGGGCTAATGTCTATAAGCTAGATAATCTCTCGAATTTCCTTCAAAAGGAAGTGCCAATGGGTTCAGAAACTTGTACGAAAAACATCGACGAATGATGTTCTTTTACTTTCAGGGCTAAAAAGTCCTGCTTAAAGCCGAATTTGAGGATACCCCAGGCCTCCTGGCACAAGCAGGGAGTATTTTCTGGATTCCAACACTCGCCACGAGCAGTTTGAGTACTTGTGGATCCAACACGGACACCGGATGACAAAGTTATGACCGTTTTAGTGAACATCAGTCCATTCTATGGTAGTCCCTGAAAATACTTCATTTTCCCGTGACCCTATTTGCCTGACCGACCCGAAATTTATTGTCCTTTATAGCAGAGATATTGTTTCCACATATCTGTTGACCGATGCCAGGAATGCCCTTTTGTTCTTGGCTTTCACGCGCATGAGTTACCGCATGCCATCCGGCAAAACCAAGGAGAATAAGGCATATAGCCACTGGATTTTTTTTCAGTTTATGGCCAAATGAGATTGCCCGGATCATAGCGCACCTGCAGAAAGGTACGTTTGTCCCTACCAGGGGGCTAATCTCTTAAGCAACATAATCTCTCGAATTTTCTTCAAAAGGAAGTGCCAATGGGTTCATAAACTTGTCCGAAAAACAGCGGTGAATGATGTTCTCTGACTTTCAAGGCCAAAAACTCCTGCTTAAGGCCGAATTTGAGGGTACTCCAAGCCTCCTGGTGCAAATGGGGAGTATTTTATGGATTCGCATGCTCGCCGCGAGCAGTTTGAGTATTTGTGGGTCTGGGATGGATTCTGAATGACAAAATTATGATCATTTTAGTGAACATCTGTCCATTCTATGGCAGTCCTTGAAAGTACTTCATATTCCCGTGCGCTTTTTGCCTGACCGCCTCGAAATTTCTTGTCCTCTATAGTGGAGATATCGTTTCCACACATATATTGACCTATGCCAGGAATGCCTTTTATTCTTGGCTTTCACGTGCATGAGTTACAGCATGCTATCCGGCTAAAACAAAGAGAATAAGGCATATAGCCAGTGGATTTTTTCAATTTACGACCAAATGAGATTGCCCAGATCACATAGCATCTGCAGGAAGGTACGTTTGTCGCTACCAGGGGGCTAATGTCTATAAGCAACATAATCTCTCAAATTTCCTTCAAAAGGAAGTGCCAATGGGTTCAGAAACTTGTCCGGAAAACAACGGCGAATGACGTTCTTTGAATTTCAGGGCCAAAAAGTCCTGCTTAAGGCCGAATTTGAGGGTACTCCAGGCCTCCTAGCGCAAGCAGTGAGTATTTTCTGGATTTGCATGCTTGCTGCGAGCAGTTTGAGTACTTGTGGATCCGACACGGATTCTGAATAGCAAAGTTATAACCGTTTTAGTGAACATTGGTCCATTCTATGGCAGTCCCTGAAAGTACTTCATTTTCCCGTGAGCCTTTTTGCCTGACCGCCCCAAAATTTCTTGTCCTCTATAGTGGAGATATTGTTTCCACATATATATGGACCAATGCATGCAATGCCCTTTTTTCTTGGCTTTCACGCGCATGAGTTACAGCATGCCATCCGGCGAAAACAAGGAGAATTATGCATATAGCCGCCGAACTTTCTTCAATTTACGGCCAAATGAGATTGCTCGGATCATAGAACATCTGCATAAAGGTATGTTTTTCCCTACCAGGGGGGCTAATATCTATAAGAAACATAATCTCTTGAATTTCCTTCAAAAGGAAGAGCCAATGGGTTCAGAAACTTGTCCAAAAAACAGCAGCGAATGATGTTCTTTGACTTTCAGGGCCAAAAAGTCCTGCTTAAGGCCGAATTTGAGGGTACTCCTGGCCTCCTGGCACAAGCAGGGAGTATTTTCTGGATTCGCATGCTCGCCACGAGAAGTTTGAGTAATTGTGGATCCAACACGGACTCCAAAATGACAAAGTTATTACCGTTTTAGTGAACATCGGTCCATTCTATGGTAGTCCCTGAAAGTACTTCATTTTCCCGTGACCCTTTTTGCCAGACGGCCCCGAAATTTCTTGTCCTCTATAGTGGAGATTTTGTTTGCACATATATATTGACCGATGCCAGGAATGCCGTTTTGTTCTTGGCTTTCACACGCATGAGTTACAGCATGCCATCCAGCAAAACCAAGGAGAATAAGGCATATTGCCACTGGAATTTTTCTAAAATTTACGGCCAAATGAGATTGCCCGGATCATAGAGCATCTACAGAAAGGTACGTTTGTCCCTACCAGGGGGGCTAATGTCTATAAGAAACATAATCTCTCGAATTTCCTTCAAAAGGAAGTGCCAATGGGTTCAGAAACTTGTCCGAAAAACAACGATGAATGATGTTCTCTGACTTTTAGGGCCAAAAAGTCCTGCTTAAGGCCGAATTTGAGGGTACTCCGGGCCTCCAGGCGCAAGCGGGGAGTATTTTCTGGATTCACACGATTGCCGCGAGCAGTTTGAGTACTTATGGGTCCGACACGGAATCCGAATTATGATCGTTTTAGTGAACATTTGTCCATTCTGTGGCAGTCCTTGAAAGTACTTCATTTTCCCGTGCGATTTTTGCCTGACCACCCCAAAATTTCTTGTCCTCTATAGTGGAGATATCGTCTCCACACATATATTGACCGATACCAGGAATGCCCTTTTATTCTTGGCTTTCACGCGCATGAGTTACAGCATGCCATCCGGCTAAAACAAGGAGAATAAGGCATATAGCCGCTTGATATTTTCAATTTACGACAAAATGAGATTGCCCGGATGATAGAGCATCTACAGAAAGGTACGTTTGTCCCTACCAGGGGGCTAATGTCTATAAGCAACATAATCTCTCGAATTTCTATCAAAAGGAAGTGCTAATGGGTTCAGAAACTTGTCCAAAAAACAGCGGCGAACGATGTTCTTTGACTTTCAGGGCCAAAAAGTTCTGCTTAAGGCCAAATTTGAGGGTACTCCACGCCTCCTAGCGCAATCAGGGAGTATTTTCTAGATTCGCACGCTCGCCGCAAGCAGTTTTAGTACTTGTGGATCCGACACGGACTCCGAATGACAAAGTTATGACCGTTTTAGTGAACATCGGTCCAGTCTATGGCAGTCCCTGAAAGTACTTCATTTTCCCGTGACTCTTTTTGCCTGACCGCCCTGATATTTCTTGCGAGGAATGCCCTTTTGTTCTTGGCTTTCACGCGCATGAGTTACATCATACCATCCGGTGAAAACAAGGAGAATAAGGCATATAGCCGCTGGATTTTTTCAATTTACGACCAAAGGATATTGCCCGAATCATAGAGCATCTACAAAAAGGTATGTTTGTCCCTACCAGGGGGGCTAATGTCTATAAGAAACATAATCTATTGAATTTCCTTCAAAAGGAAGTGCCAATGGGTTCAGAAACTTGTTCGAGAAACAACGGCGAATGATGTTCTTTGACTTTCAGGGCCAAAAAGTCCTGCTTAAGGCGGAATTTGAGGGTACTCTAGGCCTCCTAGCGCAAGCAGGGAGTATTTTATGGATTCACATGCTCGCCTCAAGTAGTTTGAGTACTTGCGGGTTAGACACAGACTCCGAATGACAAAGTTATGACCATTTTAGTGAACATCGGTCCATTCTATGGGAGTCCATGAAAGTACTTCATTTTCCCGTGACCCTTTTTGCCTAATCGCCCCGAAATTCTTGTCCTCTATAGTGGAGATATTGTTTCCACATATATATTGACCGATGCCGGAAATGCCCTTTTGTTCTTGGCATTCACACGCATGAGTTACGGCATGCCATCTGGCGAAAATAAGGAGAATAAGGCATGTAGCCGCTGGATTTTTTCAATTTATGACCAAATGAGATTGCCCGGATCATAGAGCATCTACAGAAAGGTACGTTTATCCCTACCAGGGGGGCCTAATATCTAGAAGCAACAAAAACTCTCGAATTTCCTTCAAAAGGAAGTGCCAATGGGTTCAGAAACTTGTCCAAAAAACAGCGGCGAACGATGTTCTTTGACTATCAGGGCCAAAAAGTCATGCTTAAGGCCGAATTTGAGGGTACTCCAGGCCTCCTGGCACAAGCAGGGAGTATTTTTTGGATTCGCACACTCGCCGCGAGCACTTTGAGTACTTGTGGATCCAACACGGACTCCAAATGACAAAGTTATGACCGTTTTAGTGAACATCGGTCCATTCTATGGCAGTCCCTAAAAGTACTTCATTTTCCTGTGACCCTTTTTGCCTGACCGCCCTAAAATTTCTTGTCTTCTATAGTGGAGATATTGTTTCCACATATATATTGACCGATGCCATGAATGCCCTTTTGTTCTTGGCTTTCGCGCGCATGAGTTACAGCATGCCATCCAGCGAAAACAAGGAGAATAAGGCATATAGCCGCTGGATTTTCATCAATTTATGACCAAATGAGATTGCACGGAACATAGAGCATCTGGAGAAAGGTACATTTGTCCCTACCAGGGGGGCTAATGTCTATAAGCAACATAATCTCTTGAATTTCCTTCAAAAGGAAGTGGCAATGGGTTCAGAAACTTGTCCGAAAAACAACGGCGAATGATGTTCTTTGACTTTCAGGGCAAAAAAGTCCTGCTTAAGGCCGAATTTGAGGGTACTTGATGTAGGATAGAACCCTAGACGCCCGATCTTTCACGTTTGGAGGGAATCCTACCAAGAACACGAAGAACACGGGGAAGAATGGAGAGAAATCACGAGGGGAAACACTCAAGAACAAGTCCAATCACACATCCACTAGACAATCAAACACAAGATCCACAAGGTACATGAACAACAGAGGGAAAGATACAAGGTAAGGTTCATCTCCAAGAGGAGGTCTTGATGGTATATCCCGCAGGATCTTCTCACATGGAGGTCTTGAACTCCATGGGAGTGGTGGTTTCTCTCTCTCTCTCAAGAGTAGAGGAAGGTGGGATCAAAGCTCATATACAAATGAGCTATCACTTTGCTAACCCTAGAAAGGATGAGGGGGAGGTCTATTTATAGTCTAAGCCACAAAGGGGGAAGTGGGAGAGGGATTCAAGGCCAAAGGCCCGGCTGCGCACAGGCAGTGTCGGATGTCCGGTCGGGATTGGACGTCCGGTCGCTCGCGGGGGTCTGGACAACCGTAGGGTGTCAGACTTCCGACGTTTTGGCTCTGGACAGGTGGCGCCGGTCCTCCGGTCAGCGTTGGTCATCCATGCACTGGGACTTGTCGGTCGTCCGGCCGTTGTAGATCTCCTGGCTGGTCCTAGCGTGGTCGTGTCGGACGTCCGGTGGACGCCAGTCGTCCGGGCGCTGTATAGTGTCGGACATCCGGTGGCACATCGGACGTCTAGCCACTGTAGACTCCGCAACTCCGTGTTCTTCCGTCTTCTCTTCAATGCTTCCCTCATGGATGGTGTAGTTGTTCCTTGGCGCTTGCACTCCTCCTCGTTGTCCGTAGCGTTCCGACAATACCTATGCATGCACACGAGTGGAGTGTCAAGTAGTATACCATCCTCAAAGGGGTCAAGTGAACACATGTAAAGGAGAAGATTCACCTTTATGTATGAGAAGTAGAGGTCGCACGTGTCACTTGCCAAATGGACTCTTAACATGGTGATGCCTGTAGGATGCTCTGCATCATCCCCTCCCCCTTGGAAAAGATCCGACCTCAGATCGAAAACCAAATCATCATGGGAAAGAGATGGCGATAATGTGTCGAAGTGGTCGGTCACCAAGCACTCATCGTCTAGTAGCTCGAAATGGGCACTCCCCTATGTCTCACCGTCTTGTGATTCCTTCAAAAGGAGCAAATAGAACAAACACTTGGAAAAACAAATGTGGTTAGTGCAAAACCAAGCATTCAAGAGGTGATTCACCAAACAAGTGTTGTCATCATGCAAAGCATATGGTTTGACAAAGGATTGTGACATGGCATATAAGCACCTAAATTGAGCAAAATCAAAGATATCATGGGGACAAGCATGTAAATGTGAGGTAGTGATGCAAATATGTGTGACAAGAGAAAAAGCATCTACCTCAAGCTCATAGAAAGTATTCAAAAATTGCTCAATGAAAGGTCTATGGTAGGCATAAGAATCATTCACAACACCGAATAAAAGGAAGTGTCTAAACAGATGGGTCAAGTGCAAGACAATCCAAGCATAATGTGCATAGGGTGTAGTGAATATAGTGTGGCACTCAACACAATAGAAAGAGCAATTGTTCATCATGTGTGAGGCAATCAAGTCAAGCATGTGACAAGCAATGGGACATGGCATATGTGAAGTGATATTGGTGCAACCAACCATATGATAGTAGCAAGTAGTCCGAGAATTGGATGCAACACACAATGTATATATGCCATGAAGCATGGAAATGCAAAAATGGCAAGCCGAGGCAAGATCTCTAACATGTGCGCAATCAAGTGGTCCAAGATGACCAATAAGCTTCATGGTGCAAGCAACACAAGTAGTATGATCCTCAATATCCATGCTCAAGAAGGATGTCACCTTGAAGGCGTGTCCTTGTGCATTCTTTACAATGCCGAAGTGGTAGGGAATATGGTGTAGAAGTGAGTCATGGTAGAATGTAATAGGCTCACTCTCAAGAGCTCTAATGGTCAACTCATGTGAAGTGGAAGTCGACACGAAGTCCAAGTATCCTACACATGCACACAACAAAACAAAGAACCTACGCACATGGTAGATAAACACATCATCTATCATGATGGTTCTCGTCTTTTGCACATAACCATTAGAAGCACAAGTGCATGAATAATATGATGCAACAATGTGGAGATTCATAGCACTAGGTATATGGTGCAAAGAGGTAAGACAAGCATGCTTCACAAGAACTATGTCAAAATCTCCAATTATACGCGAGAATGCTATGGGGCCAGTCTCATTAGGAAGACTAAAAGCATTGTTGCACTCAATACATGTTAAATCATCTAGCATGAGAGAAGCAACATATGGAGATATATGACAAGAAGCAATAACAATCATGTGCAAAGCATGGTACATCAACCGCGTGAAATGAGCAAGTATGAATCATGGGTGATTCAACATGAGCAAGCATAGTAATCAAGTCATGCAAACTGGTGGAGCGAAGATGCAACACACTAGAGTAAATCATGGCAATCATGTCATGTTAGCAAATACTAGGCATAAACAATGCACATGACATATCGCAAGCACGAACACAAAGCAAGATGAAAGTATCATCATAGGTGCGGTGCACAAAGCAAACATGGCAATAACAAGCAATATCTCCACCAAGCTTGCAAATACACATACAAGTACTAGAGTCAATCAACATGTGTAATGCAAAGCATGGGTCACAAATGCATGGTAAAGGCATAGTAATGAGCATATCATGCAAAGTGAACATGGCAAGATGGGCATATAATATGTAATGGACACCAACCCATAGCCAAGTGAGGTCCATGTAGAATGAATGCGCGAAGTCGTTGCACGAAGAGAGCGGTGGGAAAAACAATCCACGGGATCCCAAGTCCTCATTGCTCTCTAGAGCTCATTTTGTCAACTCGTGGGATTGCGAGGTGGATAAGTATTCATGGGTACCTACACAAAAGAGACACACACCAAATAAATTGTGCGCATGGTAAATGTACACATCATCCATCATGATGTGTATGTGCACTTTAGAGTTAGCACAAGATAAGCATCGCTCAAAGTAATTTGGTGCATGGTATATGAACACGTCATCCATCATGAAAGAATAGTTATTGTGTATGACATGATGGGGACACAAA
The DNA here is from genome assembly GCF_018294505.1 of Triticum aestivum. Taxonomy (NCBI): domain Eukaryota; kingdom Viridiplantae; phylum Streptophyta; class Magnoliopsida; order Poales; family Poaceae; genus Triticum; species Triticum aestivum. The sequence goes on from NC_057795.1 coordinate 252,132,714, forward strand.
TGGAGAATGCAAGTATATGGCACATCAATAGCATGTTTATTCGTGGGGAGCATAATGTGCACATAATTATTGGGATCATGCAATGAATGGGATGGATCAAAATCTCCTAAAATGTATGAGGAAACTATGTGGGTCTCCTCATGAGCAATATCGGAAACATCATATGGAGAAAATGGACAATATCCAAAACAATGCATATCCGAAACTAGGTCGTCATTGCATGGCTTATGAGATAAATGATGCAAAGGGAGCATATCAATATCATCACAAGAAAAACAAATGCCAATAACCATGGGCTTGTCATCTATGCCACATGTGCAAATTGGGTTTATTTTAATGGCATATGCATAGTCACTATGATGAGATTGCAAATAATACATACGGTTGATCTCATGCATAGCATATGATAAGTCAAGCGGATTGTTAATGTAACCAAGGGAATTGTCACAAGAAATCCTATGTAACATGGCATCACAACTAATAGACTCCACATGAGAATTATCGTACTCATCATAAATGGGCAAATAATCACATGGGGAAACCATATTAGAATGAAGCATGGTACTAGGTGGATCAACATAATGCAAGCAATCAATGTTAAGAATGTCCACTAGTGGGACTAGAGCATCACCGTCGCCTATGTTACCTTTGTCATTACACTCATGTTGTGTAGGTGAGGTGGGAAAGACCAAATTGTGGTCATCTTCATCTTGATGGAACCATGTGGGGGGTTTATCATATTCCACCATGGCAATCGTCTTGTCCAAAAGGAGGATGAAGTCATCGAGGATCGGCGCGTCATCATATATGGGACCTAGCACCAAATGAGACGACACAATAGAGGTAGAGGTCAAGTTGTTAGAAATGCAAATGGCCTCATGAGACCTATCATCTATCTCACTCTCTATATGTAGTGGTTCACTCACTCCTTCAAAATAGGTGCACTCAAAGTCACATATGGTGGAGTCAGTCATCTCACTCAAGTGGTGGGGGTTGTGGCTCTCCTCACATGGGAATTGGGGCAACTAGTCATATATGGGGCTAGTGGTGAAGTCACTCTCACTCTCAATATGGTGGCAAAAGTCACTCAAGTCATCATACGTCACCATGGTCGAAGGGAAAATCCCATGCTCAACCATCTCGTTGTCGTCGCCGTGGATGAAGGCCGAAGATGGCACATCATCACTCTCCTCCATGACTGAAGGGGAAATCCCATGCTCGATCATCTCGTCACTGTTGTCGTGGATGAAGGTCGAAGATGGCACTTCATCACTCTCGCCTCCTAAAATGGAAGCATCATCCTTGCTCGCCACCTTGTAGCTCACCTCCAAAGCTTGGTCCTTGGAGGTCTCCGTAGTCGTACTCGTCGCCGCATAATCTTGAGAAAGAGTCGAGGTAGACTCGGCATCATCAATGCCACAAAGAGGGATGGCGGTGAAGTCGAACTTGGGAGCATCATCTTGGAGCTCGTCAGGCTTGGACATGTTGGTGGTACTATCCTCATTCTCGTAGTCGTAGAGCTTGGTCGCCGTGAAGTGTGCTTGGGGTGGAGAAGCCTTGGCCTTCATGAGTTCTTGTTCTACGTGGAGAGCACCAATGTAGTAGTCATCAATGGACTTGTAGTTCTCGAGGAAGATAGTCTTGGAGATCTCATTGTTCAATCCCATCATGAAGTGGAACTTCATCAAAATGGGGTCGTCCACGCCGACTCGTCGCAAAGCAATCTTCATCTCCTTGAAGTACATGTCAATGGACTTGGATCCTTGGATGGTGTTCTCCAATTGGAGTAGAAGTTGTTCCATGTAGGTTGGAGGCACGAACTCTCGCTGCAAAGCTCTCTTCGTCTTGGTCCAACTCATGTCGTAGCTCTCCGAAGGTGTGTGAAGCCACCATGTCGAGGCATAGTCGTGGAAGTTTCTTGTGGCGCACTTCACTTGATCTTCGAAAGGGACTTGATGTAGCTTGAGGTAGTCGTCCATCAAGCGCTCCCACTCGAGCTACTCCTCGTGATGTAGGGCGGAACCCTAGGGGCCGATCTTTCACATTTGGAGTGGATCCTACGGGGGAACACAAAGAACGTGCGGAAGAACACGAGGGAAATCACGAGGGGAAAACAAGAGAAACACTCAACCGACACGAAATTGATCACACAAGTGCTAGATCATGGAGGCATAAAGTAACACGAGATCCAAAGTCAACAAAGGACGATACAAAGGTAGGCATTCTTCTCCGTGAGGAGGTCTTGATTGTCTTCTCCGGATGGAGGCCTTGAATCCGGATGGATCTTCTCCAAAGAGGTGCGGTCCCTCACGAGGAGTAGATCCGTGCGGATGAGCAATGCTCTATCTCAAATGAGCTAAACCAATGCTAAGTCTCTAAGTGAGGAGGAGGAGTCCTATATATAGGCTAGGGGGCGAAGGGGTACATGGGTTCAGCCCAACACGTGCGTGCAGGCGTTGGCCGGATGATCCGGGTGGGGAGCCGGATGATCCGGGTGGAGGCTCGGATGAGCTGGTGGCGCGGGCGGTGGCGGTGCAGGTCCGGATGTCCGGCTGGGGCTCCGGATATCCGGGCGGGGTCCGGATGATCCGGGACGGCGTCCAGATGATCCGGCATCAGGTGTCTTCGTGTTGAATTAGCCAGATCGTCTGGACCGGCATTCGGATCATCTGGGCTCTGTCCGGATCGTCCGGGCCCTTGTCCGGATCGTCCGACCAGCCTGGGCCTTGGTGCTTTTCCTCTCCGTCTCCACGCATGTCTTCGGCTTCTGGTTCTCCTTGCTTCCTAGCTTCTCCATGGCTAACTCCTTGGTACTTGAGTATGCAAAGTGTCTCCGTTTGAGGTAGTAGCCATGTCTCGTGTGAATCGAAAGGGAGTTGTGAGAGGAGTGATGTCACCTCGGTTTTGAGAGCTCTTGCACGTGCTCGAGTCAAAGGTCCAAGTGGTGTTGTAGGAGATGTAGATGCGTCCATGGGGATGATCGTGGGATGCTCCCATCATCTCCCCCCCCTTGGGAAAGATCCGACCTCGGATCGAAATCTTCATCACCATGGTAAGGCGAGAGGTCTTTGACATTGAAGATGTCGCTCACGTTGTACTTGTCGCTTGGTAGGTCGATCTTGTAAGCGTTGTTGTTGTTGTAGCATGCTAGCACCTTGAAGGATCCATCAGCTCGAGGCAGAAGTTTGGACTTGCGCTCGTTGGGGAAGCGGTCCTTGCGAAGGTGTAGCCACACGAGATTGCCTATGTTGAAGATCATGGGTTGCTTGTTGACGTTGAGCTTGGTCGCTAGTCGTTGTACTTGTCGCTCGATGGTGTTCCTTGTATCCTCATGCATCTTCTTGATGTAGCTTGCCCGTGCACTTGCATCCATGTTGGTGCGCTCTTGTAGAGGAAGAGGTAGAATGTCCAATGGGGACAACGGGTTGAAGCCGTAGACGACCTCGAAGGGGGACTTGCCGATAGTCGAATGTCTTGCATGGTTGTAGGCGTACTCGTCGATGGGTAGACACGCCTCCCACTCCTTGATGTTCTTCTTGATCAACACACAAAGTAGAGTGGAGAACATACAATTCGTCACCTCCGTTTGGCCGTAGGTTTGAGGATGGTATGCGGATGAGAACAAGAGCTTGATTTTGAGCTTGTCGCAGAGTGTCTTCCAAAAGTAACTCAAGAACTTGACGTCACGGTCGGAGACGATTGTCTTTGGTACTCCATGGAGGCGCAAGATTTCCCTACAAAAGAGATTTGCAAAGTGTGAAGCATCGTCTATCTTGTTGCAAGGAATGAAATGTGCCATCTTAGAAAATCGGTCCACAACAACAAACACAGAATCCTTTCCATTTTGAGTTGTAGGCAAACCAAGTACAAAATCCATGCTAATGTCTTCCCAAGGTTGATAAGGAATAGGAAGAGGCATGTAAATACCATGGGATTGAGCTTTAGACTTAGCTTTGCGACATGTAGAGCATCGGTTTGTGAAGCGTGAGACGTCACGAAACATCTTGGGCCAAAAGTAGTTCTTGGAGAGCGTGGCGAATGTCTTGTCGCGTCAAAAATGTCCCATGAGTCCGCCTCCATGAGCCTCTTGAAAAAGGAGCAAACGAAGAGAAGACTCGGGAATGCATAGTTTATTAGCTCTCATAAGATAACCATCCTTGATGTAATATCGTTCCCAAGATGTATGCGTCAAAGATTTAGCATAAGGAGTAGCAAAAGATGGATCATTAGCATACAAGTCTTTTATGTGCTCAAAGCCAATAACATTCAACTCAAGTTTAGTGACAAGCATGCATATGCGTGAAAGTGCATCCACAGCTACATTTTCCTTACCTTTAATGTACTTGATCACATAGGGGAAAGATTCAATAAATTCACTCCATTTGGCATGACGCTTGTTCAACTTAGTTTGACCTTTTAAGTACTTAAGCGTTTCATGATCGGTATGTATGACAAACTCATGAGGTCTAATATAATGTTCCCAAACATGTAGCACACGCACTAAAGCATACAATTCTTTGTCATAGATGGGATAGTTAAGTTGAGCATGAGAGAGTTTTTCACTAAAATATGTAATGGCTCGTTTTTCTTGCATCAAAACTCCGCTAATTCTGGTACCACTGGCATCACAATGAACCTCAAAAGTTTTGCCAAAGTTGGGCAAAGCAAGAATCGGAGCATGTGTAAGCAAAGACTTAAGCTCATCAAAAGCGGTGGATTGCAAAGATCTCCAAACAAAAGGAGCATTCTTCTTACTCAAGGCATGCAAAGGAGCGGCAGTAGTGCTATAGTCTTTCATGAAGCGACGATAAAAACCTGCAAGGCCAAGAAAGCTACGCACTTGTTGCAAATTGGTGGGCTGGGGCCAAGTTTTAATTGCTTCAGTTTTAGATTCATCAACATGGACACCCTTGGAAGAGACAACGAAACCCAAGAAAACAAGTTTTTCAACACCAAACGTGCACTTTTTCATGTTGGCATAAAGACGTTCCTTGCAAAGGGTTTGTAAAATAGCCCTAACATGATTAAGATCCTCTTTCATGGATTTGCTAAGAACAAGAATGTCATCAAAGTAAACCACAACAAAGACTCCAATATAATGTCGAAGCACAAAATGCGTAAGACGCATGAAAGTACCGGGAGCTTCCGATAAACCCATAGGCATGACCAACCACTCGTACAAGCCAAATTTGGTTTTGAAAGCGGTTTTCCACTCATCACCTTCTTGTATGCGGATTTGATAATAGCCACTTTTAAGATCAATTTTTGAGAAAAAGGTGGCACTGCTAAGTTCATCAAGCATATCATCTAGGCGAGGAATGGGATGCCTATAGCAAACGGTAATAGCATTTATAGGTCTGCAATCGGAACACATGCGGAAACTTCAATCTTGCTTAGGCACAAGCATTACGGAACGACACATGGACTTAAGCTTTCACGTACATGACCGTTGTCGATTAGTTGTTGCACTTGCCATTGGATCTCCTTAGTTTCTTCGGGGTTGACGCGGTATGGAGCTTTGTTTGAAAGTGGCGCTCCGGAGCTTTGTTTGAAAGCTTTCATGTACATGACCGATTCGATGCTCAATGCCTCGTAGAGGAGGTAGACCCGGAGGTAGCTCATCGGGGAAAACATCTTGGAATTCCTGCAAAAGAGATTGAAACACTAAAGGAAGCTTGTGAGAGGTGTTAGTTTTTGGTTCCCCATCCTTGCACAGAAGGACAAAGTGCATAACACTCGATGGGTTCTCACACACTTCTCTCATCTCACTTTGTGGCAAATTGTACTAGTTGTTTCTCTCTAGGCGAAGAGGCGCTCAAATTTGGCTTATGGCTCTCACTCACATTTTGGTGGATCACTTTCTCACTCTTCTCTCCATGATGGGTGGCTTTCTTGTCGGCTATCACTTGACTAGGATACATAGGTCATAGCACATACTCCTTCCCTTTCATCTTGAAACTATAGTGATTGGTACGCCGGTTGTGGATGACACCACTGTCGAATTGCCATGGTCGACCAAGAAGGAGGTGGCAAATGGACATTGGGACGACATCACACTCCAAAGTGTCTTCATATGCACCAATTTTGAAGGAGACTTGGACCGTATGCTCAACTCGGATAGTGCCGGAGTCACTTAGACATTAGACTTCGCATGGGTGCGGGTGCTTCATCTTGACCAATAGAAGCTTGGAGCATGTTCTTCGCTCGCCAAGTTGTGTCAGCTACCACCATCGATGATGACCTTGACGGACCTTCCATTGATGTCGGCCTTAGTGTGGAAGATGTGGCATCTTTGGTCTTCTTCTTGTTGATGTTGAAGAGTCAAGACTTTGGAGACAACAAGAGCGGGGATCGAATCCTCATCACAAAAGACTTGATCATCTTCATCCTCATTCACTCGCCGGTGCATGGCCACTTGCTCAAGGGCTTCCATCTCCTCGTCGCTCATGGAGTCATAGGTGCCATCGTCATTGAGGATCATGGTGCACTTAATTGTGCATTCTTAGGACTTGTGGCCAGCTGCTTTAAGTGAAACACTTGAAGGAGCATGTCTTGACGGTCTCATCGGTCGGAGTAGATGATGAAGCACGCGGCTTGAAGTTGCTTGTAGTAGGAGGAGGACGACTTGAACTTGTCAAAGTTTTCTTGTAACTTGACTTGTCGTCGTTGCTTGGAGAAGGCTTTTTTGATGTAGAGGTTGGAGGAGTTGTTGAAGCTTGGTTGTTGGAGAAGCCGTAGGTCTTGGATGAGTATTTGGCGTAATTGAAGTCATCTTGCACTTGACATTCCGCCTTGGTCGCTTGATGCACGAGCTCGATGAGGTTGGAGTAGGGTTGGAAGTTGGCGATCTTCTTGATGGGATGATTGAGGCCATTCAAGAAGCATGCCATTGTTTGCTCATCATCTTCCTTGACATTGGCTCGAATCATGGCTATCTCCATTTCCTTGTAGTATTCTTCAACACTCTTTGTTCCTTGCTTGAGGAGTTGGAGTTTCTTGAAGAGGTCGCGGTTGTAGTAGGTGGGCACAAAACGTGCTTGCATGACTTCCTTCATTTGAGCCCAAGTGGTGATTGGAGGTTCACCTCTTGCTTGTCGGCGCTCAAGGATTTGTTCCGACTATATGAGCACATAGTCTTGGAACTCAAGTGATGCCTTAGCGATCTTCTTCTCTTCCTCATAGTTGTGCAAACGAAAGATTTTGTCGACCTTCAATGCCCATGAAAGGTATTCTTCGGGGTCATTGCTTCCATTGAACTTGGGCATGGTGAATTTTAGCTTGCCGTATCGTTGCTCTTCATTGTGTTGTTGGCGATGGTGATGCTGACGCCCTTGACGGTGATGGTAATCATCCTCATGTTGCTCTTGGCATTGAGGAAGTCCATGATCAACTTCCTCTTGTTGAACTTGAGGTTGAGGTGGAGCTTGACGAGCTTGTGGAGGAGCTTGAGGAACTTGACGTTGCACTTGCGGTTGGTAGTTCCTCTCTTGGATTTCTTCTCGAAGTGCTTCCTCTTGATTGCGGTGTTCGTGATTGCGGTTGGCGATGGCTTGACTTGATTCTTGAAGGGCACGTTGTGCCTCAAGAGCTTGCGCTTCACGTTGTTGTTGTTGAAGACGTTGAGCCTCGGTGTCTTGTTCCTCTTGGTGTAGACGCGTTCGTTCTTCTTCTTGGCGGCGTTGTCATTGTCGTTCTTGAGCTTGAGCAAACGCAATTTGATGTGGTGGAGGACGAAGTTCTCGCTCGTCGACTTGCTCTTTTGAATGCTTGTCATGTAGCGGATTGCGAGATGCATGACGGTCTTGACGCGTGGCTCGTCGAAGAGTGTTCGATGATGGTGTACTTGAGCCGGAGAAGGAGTCGTTGGAGTGTCGACTTGAGCGGCTCTGTCTTGAGTATGAAGAAGTTGAAGGAGGATGGTTCACCAACAAGGCGCGGATCTCGTCCATCCTTGCATCGTTCTCTTACTTGTGCGCGTCGAGCTTGTTGTCGAAGTAGTCCTTGGTACGTTGCTCGGAGAGTCGCAAGTCAGCGGCGAGGTTGTCAATGCGGTTGGTCATAGCTAGTTTCTCTTGATGCAACACTCGTTGTGCACCAAAGAGGTGGCTCTTGGTGACGAATGATGACATGTCGTCGTCTTGCTCGATGAAGAGTGGGTTGGTAGAGGTACTTGGCCTATCCATCATTCCAAGAAAAAATGTGAGTGTGAGAAGGAGAAGAACTTATACCAAATGTACCTTGACCGATGTTGACGATGAATCAAGTTCACTCAAATGCGGACAATGAAATAGCACTCTTGGTACCAATTCTTGTCGGTTCTCACACCTACACAAGTAAAAGCTTATGGTGGAGCTTTGATGTAGGGCGGAACCCTAGGGGCCGATCTTTCACGTCTGGAGAGGATCCCTATGAGGAACACGAAGAACGCGCAGAAGAACACGAGGGAAATCACGGGGGAAAACAAGAGAGACACTCAACCAACACGAATATGATCACACATGTGCTAGATCCAAGAAACACATAGAGATTCACGGTCCAAATCCAACAAAGGATGATACAAGTGGCGGTAGCTCATCTCCGAGAGGAGGTCTTGAATCCATGAGGGATCTTCCTATAAAAGGGTCTTGAATCCATGGTGGATCTTCTCCGAAGAGGCCTTAGTCTCTCACGAGGAGGAGATCCGTATGGATGAGCAAAGCTCTATCTCAAATGAGCTAATCCTTTGCTGACCCTAGCTAGGAGGAGGTGGGGGAGTATATATAGTGCTAGCCCACAAAGGGGTAATTGAGAGGGGGATACATGGGCCCTTGACCCATTCTCTGCGCACAGGCAGGTGCCGAATGTCTGGGCTGGGGGCCGGATGTCCGACGGTTCACGAAGAGCCGGATGTCCGGGCCTCGGCCGGATGTCCGGGATGGAGTGGCCGATTCTTCTGCTCTCTGGATGGCGTGCGCCGGATTTCCGGGCAGGCGCCGGATGTCCGGCCCATCGCGGGGCGCCAGATGTCCGGGGGTCGGCCGGATGTCCGGCCGCTATAGAGTCGCCTGGCTTCTATCTCTCTCTGGTCTTCTTCCTTCTCCTTCCTTTGCTTCCGCACACACTTGGCCTTGGTCCTTGGGTTCTCCAAGGTCTCCTCGGGTGTACCTGAGTATGCACAAGGTCCGCGCTTGAAGTAGCAACCATGTCTCGCGCGAATGGAAAGGGGAAGCATTTAGAAACGGGTTCACCTTGTGTCCAATGGCACATAGTCGAGGTCTCATCTTATGTATCCTTGGGGCTTGGGGAGTAGTCGGAGTGTACATGGGGATCAACGTAGGATGCTCCGCATCATCTCCCCCCCTTGGGAAAGATCCGACCTTGGATCATGATCCTCATCACCATGGAAACGGTTGTCGTGGACGAACTTGTAGTTGGACGGAGTTGAAGGCATGACACAATCCAAGTACTCCAAGGTGTCTCCGGTATGTGGTACATGCAAAATGAGCAAACACAAGCGACACTCAGAAATACAATGGTTAGCGCACACAAAATGTCCATCATGGAAGAAGAGTCTGTGCGGCAAGATAGTGCGTGACAAAGCGCATGAAGCGTATCAAGATGATATAGAATGATATTCCAAGCATTCATGGGATAATTAGCATGGTGCACAAAGCGACAAATTCTACCATTGTGCAAAATGATGTCATAGAGGGACGGTTCATCAATAGCATGAATATGGCAATGAATGCTCAATATGTGTAAGCTATCATGCAATTGATGGTGGACAATGTGATCATGATGTATGAACATGCCATCAATGAAGATCACAACAAATTTGCTAAGGAATTGCACAAGCTCATATATCATGGATGACATGGAAATAGATGCAACAAGACAAGCATAATGTGAGTCAATCCATGCATACGGTGCAAACTTGTGGTGTGTATGAAATGTCCATCGAGCATGACATGTATGAGCACAATCAACAAATATGGAGGTGTTGGTGTACCAATGCTCGATGTCATGGCATGAGTGGAATTCCAAAGATGCATCCAATAAGTGTGAGCGCTCCTCAATGTGTAGGTCCATGGAACCAGTCTTCAATGTCGCTCCTCCGTTCGCGAGATGTACCATGTAGACAACAAGAAGGAAACAATAATGAAATAGTGACCCATCCAATATGCGTACGTGAGGATGGCTCAAAGGGAAGGAGTTCACCTTTATGAGGATGTCGAAAATGTTGGTGTTGCACATCATGTATGCATTCACATAGCCAATATGTCTCATGATGGTAATGCCTTGTGAATCCTTCAAAATGAAAGGACATGACAAACACTCGGAAAAACAAATGAGGTTAGCGGAAATGCAAAACCTATCATTCGTGTGGTAAGATACCCAACAAGTGTATGCATCATGCTCATCATAAGAAAGGACAAGGGAATTTGGTATGGTATGTAAGCATATGATGTAAGAACAACCAAATACAAGAGGCTCAATCTAACAAGCATGCATCACAAGTAAAGTGTCAAAGTCTCCAAGATCAATAAGAATAGTATGGTTGCACTCAATATAAGTGGATATGAGAGAGGCAACTAATGGACACAAGAGACAATGATCAAGATATATCATGTGAGAGGCATGAGCATATATGTCATCAACCCAAGAAAGCAAGTAATAGTGGAACATGGGTGATGCAACCAAGCAAACAATCATAGTGAGCAAGTCAAGCATGCTAGTAGTGCAAAGATGCAACATACTAGAAGGAGTCATGGCAAGCATGTCATGTGTGTGCAAATAGTGTGCATGAATAATGGACATGACATATCACAAGCATGAAAGCAAGATATGAGAAAAATATCATCAATGTATTGGTGAGAGTCCATATGTAAATATCTATGGGACATCATGACTCTCCCAACACAACAAGCATCAATAGCATGGGGCACATGATAAACATGGTAATAGCAAAAAGGATCTCCACCAAGCATGCAAATACACATAGGAGTAGCATAATGGTGAATCATGGGTAGATGCAAGCAAGGGTCACAATTGCATGGCAAAGGCATAGAAGCAAGGATAACATGCAAAGTGAACACAAGAAAATGAGCACAAGGCGACAAGTGGTAAATAGTCCATAGCCGTGTGAGAGCCAAGTAAAAAGAGATGCGCGTAGTCCTTGCGCGAAGGGAACGGTGGTAAGGATAGTCCACGGGATCCCAAGTCGTCGTTGCTCTCGAGAGCTCGTTTCGTCAACTCTTGGGATTGAGAGGTTGACGAGTATATGTGAGTACCTACAAAAAATAAAGACAAAGGGAAAATTGTGTGTGCATGGTATATGTACACATCATCCATCATGATGCGCACATGCATGTGTCGGTTAGCACAAAATAGCCAATGCTCAAATAAATGAGATGCATGATATAGAAACATGTCATCCATCATGAGAGGTTTGTTATTATGTATGTCATAATGGAGACTCAAAGGATGTAATGCATCATGAGAAATATCTAGAGCATTGTTATTCATGGAATGCATATGGTGCACGCAATTATGGGAATCATGCAAAGTATGAAATGCATCAAGATCTCCTAATATGTATGAGGAAACTATGGGGGTATCCTCATGAGCATGAGTAGCAACATCACATGGAGAATATTGACAACATCCAAAACAATGCATAGATTGTAATGATGCAATATGGGAGATCTCACTCATAGCATATGACAAGTTCAATGGATTGTCAAACATGATGTGACCAAAAGAATTTTCACATGATATCCTATGGAGCATAGCTTCACAACTAGGCAACTCAACATGCTCATCATCATATTCATCATAAATAGGTAAGTCAAGGCATGAAGAAGTCTCACTAGCATGAAGCATGGGAATAGGTGGGTCAACATCATGGGAGAAATCATTGTCAAGAGAGTCCACTAGTGGGACAAGAGAAGCACCATCACCTATGTTACCTTTGGAGCGTCGCTCATGTGTTGTAGGTGAGGTGTTGAAGACCACGTCATGGTCATCGTCATCTTGATGGAACCATGTGGGGGGTGCATCATCGTCCACCATGGCCATCGGTTTTCCCATTGGAGGGATGGACTCGTCGAGGGTAGGCATGTCGTCATGTAGGAGACCTAGCACCAAAGAAGAAAACACACTAGGAGTAGAGGTTAAGTCATTAGAAATCATAGTGGCCTCACATGTTGTGTCAACTATCTCACTCTCTAAGTGTTGTGTCTCACTCACGCCCTCAAGGATGCACTCACTCATATGGTTGGTGGAGTCACTCAAATGGCGCTCAACCTCATGTAGGATGTGTGGCATGCTCTCATGTGTGGGGCTAGTGGTGGTCACACACATCCTCTCATAGGAAATGCTCTCAATGTCACGTATGGTGGAGTCACTCATCTCACTCATGGGGTGGTGGCTCTCCTCACATGACAAATGGGGCATCTGGACATATGTGGGTGTCGGAGAGATGTAGGTGCAAATGTCTCCATGCGCGGTCGCGTAGCTTGACTCAAAGTATGAGTCTAATATGGGCACCGTCTTCATGTTGTAGAAGAGGTTCGCGCTTGTCGCCGTGGTTGAAGGGGATGGCCCTTGCTCGACCGTCTTGTCCTCGTCTTGGTGTTGGAGGCCCATATGATGTGGCACCTCGTAGCTCGTCTCCATGACCGAAGGGAGTTTCCCATGCTCGGCCATCTTCCTTGAGGGGCTTCCGAAGATGGAAGTATCGCCCTCGCTCATAGGTAGTCGCCTTGGACTTGATGAAGTCGATGTAGGCATACACGTGGGAAGTAGGCGAAGATGCCGTACATCCAAAGGCGAAGATGCCTTGATAGCACTTGGCGAAGATGCCGAAGTGGTGGTGGTAGCCGTAGCTCCGTCTTGGTGGTGCTCGTCTTGCGGTCTTCTTTTGTGCTCATGGAACTTGGACTTGGCGTGAAGTAGGGCTTGTTGGGACTTGTGCATTTGCGCTTGTGGAGCATCTTCATGATGATGATGTTGTTGTCGTGCTTGAGCTCGTAGGCGTTCATCATCGTCGTGCACATGATGCTTGGAGGTGACTTCCCCTTCATGATGATGTTGATCACGATTGTGACAGTGGTCATCACGAAGATGTGGACGTGGACGAATTGCGCTTGCATCATTTTCGCGCTCCGAAGACTTGTGGCTTGAACGTCGCCGCCTTGAAGATGACGAAGGGGAAGAAGACTTGATCAAGGCTCTAATCTCCTCCATCCTTGCATCTTGCTACTCTTTATGTGCGGAAAGCTTCTTATCGATGTAGTCCCTTTTCCTTGCTTCGGAGTGACGATGTCGATGGAGATGTTCTCGATGTGCTCTCGCAATCTTGATTGTGCGTCTTGCATTTGTCGTTGTAGATCGAAGATGGATGCTTTGGAGATGTAGTTGTTCACCCCTTCGTTGTTGTCGTAGACCGAGAGGAAATACCTTGCCTATCCATCACAAGACTCGAGCAAATATGAGTGGGAGAAAGAGAAGAACTAGACCAAATGTACCTTGACTGATGTTGAAGATGGATCAATGATCACTCAAATGTGTAACAAGGAAATAGCACAATTGGTACCAATTCTTGTCGGTTCTCACACCTACACAAGTAAGGCATATGGTGGAGCTCGGTGAGGATAGTGGCACAAAAAATTTGATGCAAAATGTTAGCAAGAGTCAATAATGTTGAAAGAGATTCACAAATTTGCAAGCAAAATAAGTGGACCAATAGCAATGAAAGGTACACGGAAACACACACACGGATAGATAAATGGGGTCATGCAACCAAGGAATGAGCACAAAATGTGGAATCCACAGAAAACGCTCGTGTTGCACAACTCAAGAGAGATGCTAGCACAATTGCTCTATAGGCGGATACGACACTTGTGCACAACCTATACGATGCAAAATGGATAAATTTCTATCCCAAGTATGCTATGTATGTATGGTTCCCGGTGTTTCTCTCAAGATGATCCAAGATGATCGGATATGACAATCTTATATGCAATGTGGTATGATGCTATGGCACTTGCTTACAAGCTTCTTTGCTCTCTCGTTTTTTGCTTAAAAGCTTTATTCTCTCTTTTTTATGGCCACTTTTGGACAATGCACAAACCAAGATAGCAATTGTACATATGCGGGAACAAACTTGTGACACAAGATATGATACTAATATATGCACCACGATGATATGGTATGTATGCTATGGGAAGTATGATCACTAATGTGCACAAGTAACATTGCCAGCAATACTCAAATGGCTAGTCTCGATAGGCAAGTGACACGAAATGGGCTAGAGGTTATCAATGCAATGGTAAGGGGAATATACAATGGAGGGGTACCACGATACCAAGATGATATGGAGGTTACCGTCAAGGGTTTCTTGTTTGTACGCCATGGACAGATGATGGTGAAGTGGTCAAAGTCGATGACAACCTCGAGGCGATGATGAGTGGCGGTGTTCTTGATGTAGAAACATATATGATGGAGACTCGTCCCTAAGTAGCCGAAACACCTTAGGAAACGAAAAAATCGCGAACTCAAAATCTCAAACGTCAAATGTCAAAATGGTGGTAGCGAAAAAGCGGTGGTGGTTTTCACTTGGCAATGTGGAAGTGGAGTGATGGCTATACACGTGTCGGAGTTGAAGTTGCCGTCCCTAAGTAGTCAAAACACCTTAGGAGACACAAGCTACAACTCAAACAAACGCAAACAACAATTGGGTTAAGTTGGGTTGTCGGAAATATATGGTGGGCAAGGTTATGTGGAAGTGGTGGTGGTGGTTGATGAAGAAGCAACCATCCCTAAGTAGCCGAAACACCTTAGAATACACAAATCACTACTCAAGCAACCACTAATGCTATGGCAAGCAAAATGGGTTAGGTTGCAGAAGTCGGTGGTGGTAATGCAGATGATATGGTGGAGGGCCTAGGCAAACTTGCCAAATTTCCAAAACTTTGATGGAGTCAAATGGTGATGGTGGTATTTTTGTGGGATGGTGGATGTCAATAGCTTCAAAAGAAGCTAAATAACGTCAAAATCGGACTCCCGATGAATTAGTTATGGTCAAAACGGTGAAACGGGAAAAGCTGAAATGACAGCGGGCGGACATCCGGGGGTTTGGCCGGATATCCGGGACCTGATGTCCTGAACCGCGCGCGAAATTCCAGGAGCCGGATGTCCGGGCTAATGGTCGGATTTCCGGGATGGCCGGATGTCCGGGCTCCAAATCTGAGGATGAACTCGAGGAACTCGATTTTGGGGCGGAAATTGATGATTTCGGGGCAAAATTTGATGGATTTCGTGGATGGAAGGTGGGGAAACTTGGGGAGATGCTAGATCCACTTGAAACCAAGCAAATCCATGGATCAAAATCAACAAAACATCATCAAACCAACAAATCACAAAAAAAATTGGGGGCTATTTTTGGTGGGGTTTTTTGGATTTAGGACGAAATCAACAAAATCAAGCTAGAAAACAAAGGGTAGGGGCTCCAAAAACGTGATCAACGTGGCTCATGATACCAAGATGATGTTGAGAAACCTCGCTCTGATACCAAGATGATGTAGGGCGGAACCCTAGGGGCCGATCTTTCACGTTTGGAGAGGATCCCTACGAGGAACACAAAGAACGCACGGAAGAACACGAGGGAAATCATGGGGGAAAACAAGAGAGACACTCAACCAACACGAATATGATCACACATGTGCTAGATCCAAGAAACACATAGAGATTCACAGTCCAAATCGAACAAAGGACGACACAAGTGGTGGTAGCTCATCTCCGAGAGGAGGTCTTGAATCCACAAGGGATCTTCCCGTAAAGGGGTCTTGAATCCTTGGTGGATCTTCTCCGAAGAGGCTGCGGTCTCTCACTGATAGAGGCGAGGGTCCCGATCTTTTGATGAGATGATAACTATCGATTTGGTGGAGATGACTTTGACGATCCGACTACAAACGTGCACGATGTTGCGTCTTAACAATCGCTAAACCAACTCCGAGAGGTTATTAACCACGCTGGAGCATGATCAACCTGACCACGAAGGTCTATTCCTGCAAGCAATCGAAGAAGAAGCAAGAATATGATTAAGCAATCTGAATATTGCGAGTATGGATGAAATATTAATAAAAGTGGGGTTTCATAAGCGGTCTTGGTCTGGTCGTTGTACACAAACGAAGTACACGAAGTTGCACGATGGCCAACTTTTAACTAAATAAAACCCAAGTCTAAACGATGCCTTAAGGGCTATATTTATAGGGAAAAGAGAGGGGACTTTGTCCACCCTTGGCAAGGTGGGACTAAAACACCTCCTAAGTCGTTTCCCCTACAATATGGACTCTAAAAATAGATTACATGGGCCTGGCCCAAAATAAGGTGGCGCAACACCAATAATAAGCTATGGACGAAATTTATGAAAGGCCATCTTGTATATTTCGTCCATCTTCTTGTATGTCATCATGGTGGCTTCAAAGTCCGGAAATCTCCACTTGAACCTCCAATCTTGTTCTCTTTCCACCCACCTTCATCTCCGTGCTTGACCATGCTCCAATGCTCAACCTTCTTATCCATGCTAGGCCTTTCAATTGAAAGCAACACAAATGTATCTAAGTTAGGCAGCATCATATTCTCATGAACTCTAGAAACATTACCCAGAAACGGAAGTACCTGATAATCTAATTGGCATATCTGAGCTCTAGCAACTGTTCCAAGAGGTAAAATAGCAGGAGATATGGGTGTAACTGTGGTAGCCATGTCCTCATCATCCTCCTCTTCTTGAAAATAAAGCCGTCCTCGGCTTTGCTTAATATAAATCTGGCTAACAAAAGAGACAAGGTGTACACGTTGTATATGTATATGTCATCCATTTTTACTGATCTCAGTTGGGGCACATGTGACATAGTTATACAAGAGCACCCTTCAAAAGTCATGAAATATAAATCCAATTTATTATCACAAGAAGTCAAAGGCATGAAAATATTGCAACTCAGTTTGCACATATAAGTTAAGCTCTTATTCATATCAAAAGATTGACAATGCTTATCATTAAACCATCCTAACATTGATGAACCATCACCAAGATTAGAGGTCATATCAAAATGATTAAACATTGGCACAATTATTTTCAAACGTATTTGATCCAAATCTAATTTATTCCCTGATTCACTTGATTCTTTTGCATCGATAATTAATTCGATGGGTTCACTCAAAATTGTTTGATCACATGGCAAAGTCAAATCACCAACATAGTCCTCTAAAATAGCTGGTGCGATCAAAGTAGTGGGTAGCTCACCGCATGGTGCATTTAAACTGACAAGACATTAATCATACTCATGTGGTGGTGGAAGATTAGTATCTTTGTCATTACCTCTTATGATCAACTCAAATGATGTAGGCACTCTCGGTGATGATGTGCCACATGGTGGAGGTGATGTAGTCCTCACAACAACGGATGTGGTTGTCATAGTATGCCTAGTAGTTGAAGGGACAACCGTATCAACTCTTGGAATGTGCATCTCGCGCTTGTTCTCCTTGTGGGAAGCACGTCGTTTTATTTCCTGTTCAGCTTTGCAAGCAATATGAAACAAATGATCCATAGGATAACACTCTTCATGAATTAGTATCTCCTGAATGTCATGATTTAATCCTCCCCAAAATCTATCCATAAAATCTTCTTCACTTTCTACTAAAGAGGAATGCAGCAAGGTAGTTTGTAAAGTATCATAATATGTCGTTACGGTGTCACTACCTTGTTTTAAATGTTGCAACTTTTTAATCATGTCACGAGTATAATAAGTGGGAAGGAATGTATGTCGCATGGCAAGTTTCAAATCATCCCAAGTAGTAGGTATATCATTAGGGTGTAACCAACAATATTCACTCCACCAAACTATAGCATAACCAGTGAAAGAACCAACCGCAACCTTAACTTTTTTACGTTCATCAAAATTATTGGAAGCCAATATATTATTTATGTCAAACTCCCATTCAATATATAAATCAGGTCTAAAACGGCCATTAAATGGTGGTATAGAAACATTAACCTGATCATGTGCATGTGGATGTTTGTGCACCTTTTGTGACGGTTGTGGTATTTGCATAGGTGATGGCACGTCTCCCACGATCGACAAACCCCATGAATTGACTCTAGATCCTGTCATGATTAGTAGAAACAAGAAACAAAATCCAAAAATAATGTTCCTATGAACTATTAGGAAATGATGGTAAAACGCTCACAGTATAGCAAATCAAAGTCTTACAAGTTCTTACCATGCAGCAGGTGGTGACTGGCAACCAGCGGTGTCAAATAACTTCAAGAGTTGGGTAAAGCAATTGCCAGGTGAACGTATGTATGCACAATGTAGAAATATGTGGAGCTGGGTTGGCTTTATATATGTGGGAAAAATGCTACAATCACGTTAATTAATGCAAGTTGAAAATTCGTTCAAAGTGATCGAGTGCTGGTTCTAGGCTAGACTATGCTAGAGACGCGAGCCTAAGACACAGAAAAGTTCACGAAAAACAACTGTAATGAGCGACGGAATGGTGGTGTGAAGATGGAAAACCGTCCGATCTTTGTGGAGAGCACACTTGTACATGCAAATAATAGATGAAGGGCTCCGACAAAAATATATATGTCTCGGAAATTGCAAGTCACCAAACTGCAATGTATAGTCCAAGGAAACAGATTCCCAGATGCTCTCACCTAAAGAATTGATGTGGCCACTTCTTTTTTCTTTGCAACAACAATCGTGCCAAACCAGGACACAACTTCAACACGTCAATGAAGTCTGAACAGTGTTTTTTTCCTTTTCTTTGAAACTATCCACGTGCACACAAAAACCAGATCTGCAGCAAGTTTTTTTTCTTTCCAAACGTGCAACCTTTTTTTGGCCGACCCTACCTTCACACGTAGAATTTGTCAACCACCAAACCGTTTTTTACTATACTCCCTCTCTCTTATCTCCAGGTTTGACTCTGCGTGACAACTAAGATATTCTGGTTTGAAAACAGCACCAAAATTGGAAACTTAAACCAGTAGGATTCCCAACAAGAAAAACACAACCAACACTTTCCTTTTCTTTTAGTTTCATTGGGAAACCCAAACTTGCCAACAAAACTGATGTGTCCCCCCAAAATACGTATCTTTCCTTCCCTAAATATCTCTCTTAATATTTTTTAGTAAATCTTCACGGATCTGATTCTCAAGACCACAAATCTAATCTTTCCAAACCAACTCAACCGACCAGCTTTCAATAACTTGTTTCTTTTACCAATGAAATCTCCCCAGCCGAAAAAATGAATTTCTTATTTTGGGGACCCGGCCAATATTTCTTTCCTTTTACTTTTGATATTTTTTTTCAACAGCCACGTGACCTGATTGACTTGCAAAAGGAAAGAACCACGTCGGGGATCATGCCCCTAAATATGCACCATGTTATTTCGTGGTCAACACTTTCCAATAACCACAATATCACGAAGTTAATTGATGGCTTTATATGGAAAACTGGTACACACAAAAAATCTTCCAAAAGGCAGGAATCAATTAGTCATTTGGTACCCGAACAAAACCACCTTTTTTCTCTCTTTCCAAACGTGATCTTGCCAAACAAACAAACCAATCCACACTTTCCTTCTCTCTTTGCATGGAGAGACCAAACTGCAGTTTTTTTCCTCCTTTCTTTTCAATCTGGCCGATCCACTTATTTTTTTTTCAAAAACCAATGTGGCTGACTAGTACTTTCCAAATAAACCAACCAACGTGGGAGGGAATCACGTCCTAATCCCAACCGATCTGCTCCTCTTTTTTTTCCTAGCTGATTCGATCTCTTTCCTTTTATACCGATCCGAGCTTGCTCTCTCTTCTTCCAATTTTTTTAAAGGAACCGTGAGAGATTGCAAGATGGATGTGTGCACCTAACCTTTTTTTATGCTTCGGTCTCTACT
The DNA here is from genome assembly GCF_018294505.1 of Triticum aestivum. NCBI lineage: Eukaryota > Viridiplantae > Streptophyta > Magnoliopsida > Poales > Poaceae > Triticum > Triticum aestivum. Next base: position 252,152,655 of record NC_057795.1, read on the forward strand.
TGCAAAACGAATCTGATCTCTCTTCTTGTAGGATCTTTCCTCAACCTTTTCTCTCCACGAGACTAATGATGCTCCAAGACGGCGACGAACAACAACAATGATGGATGGTGGTGGCGGCGACAGTGGTAGCGGAAAATGAGAATGAGATGAATGATGGTGTATGTGGACGCGGCGTGAACAAAACGTGACTAGAACTCGAAACTCTAAAAGTCTAACACCAAAAGCAGCAACTCGACACACGATGCAACCAAAAATTCAACAATGTAAAAACTAAGTGGCAATGGCAACAAGGCTCAGGCTGTCTGGGATATGATGAACTAATCTAACATTTTTGTGGCTTTTTCTTGGACTCTAGGTATGAAGAACAAATGCGATCTAGACTATGAAAAACTGGAAAAATCTCACCGAGCAACCTGAAAACTGATACCACTTGATAGAGGCGAGGGTCCTGATCTTTCGATGAGATGATAACTATCGATTTGGTGGAGACGACTTTGACGATCCGACTACAAACGTGCATGACGTTGCGCCTTAGCAATCACTAAACCAACTCCGAGAGGTTATTGACCACGCCAGAGCATGATCAACCTGACCACGAAGGTCTATTCCTGCAAGCAATCGAAGAAGAAGCAAGAATATGATTAAGCAATCTGAATATTGCGAGTATGGATGAAATATTGATAAAAGTGGGGTTTCATAAGCGGTCTTGGTCTGGTCGTTGGACACAAACGAAGTACATGAAGTTGCAGCGATGGCCAACTTTTAACTAAATAAAACCGAAGTCTAAACGATGCCTTAAGGGCTATATTTAGGGAAAAGAGAGGGGAGTTTGTCCACCCTTGGCAAGGTGGGACTAAAACACCTCCTAAGTTGTTTCCCCTACAATATGGACTCTAAAAATAGATTACATGGGCCTGGCCCAAAATAAGGTGGCGCAACACCAATAATAAGCTATGGACGAAATTTATGAAAGACCATCTTGTATATTTCGTCCATCTTCTTGTATGTCATCATGGTGGCTTCAAAGTCCGGAAATCTCCACTTGAACCTCCATTTTTGTTCTCTTTCCATGCACCTTCATCTCCGTGCTTGACCATGCTCCAATGCTCAACCTTCCTATCCATGCTAAGCCTTTCAATTGCAAGCAAATGTATCTAAGTTAGGCAGCATCATATTCTCATGAACACTAGAAACATTACCAAGAAACGGAAGTACCTGATAATCTAATTGGCGTATTTGAGCTCTAGCAACTGTTCCAAGAGGTAAAACAACAGGAGATATGGGTGTAACTGTGGTAGCCATGTCCTCATCACTCACGCGGAGGAGATCCGTATGGATGAGCAAAGCTCTATCTCAGATGAGCTAATCCTTTGCTGACCCTAGCTAGGAGGAGGTGGGAGAGTATATATAGTGCTAGCCCACGAAGGGGTAAGTGAGAGGGGGATACATGGGCCCTTGGACCATTCTCTGTGCACAGGCATGTGCCGGATGTCCGGGCTGGGGGCCGGATGTCCGGCGGCTCACGAAGAGCCAGATGTCCGGGCCTCGGCCGGATGTCCGGGATGGAGTGGCCGATTCTTCTGCTCTTTGGATGGCGTGCTCCGGATTTCCGGGCAGGCGCCGGATGTCCGGCCCGCCGTGGGGCGCCGGATGTTTGGGGGTCGGCCGGATGTCCGGCCGTGTAGAGTCGCCTGGCTTCTGTCTCTCTCTGGTCTTCTTCCTTCTCCTTCCTTTGCTTCTGCGCATGCTTGGCCTTGGTCCTTAGGTTCTCCAAGGTCTCCTCGGGTGTAACTGAGTAGCACAAGGTCCGTGCTTGAAGTAGCAACCATGTCTCACGCGAATGGAAAGGGGAAGCATTTAGAAATAGGTTCACCTTGTGTCCAATGGCGCATAGTCGAGGTCTCATCTTATGTATCCTTGGGGCTTCGGGAGTAGTCGGAGTGTACATGGGGATGAACGTGGGATGCTCTGCATCAAGCTTGGTTAGGATGGTGGCACAAAATTTGATGCAATTCTTAGTTTGACTCAAAGATGTTGAAAAAGATTTGCAAATTCAAAAATGCAACAAGTAGGCCGAGCAAGTAGTGGAACACGGAAACACACATGCAAATAGAATAATGGGATTGTGCAAACCAAAAATGAGCCAAAATGTGGAGACCACGAAAATGCTCTTGTTGCACAATACTCGGGAGACGCTAGCATGATTGCACAATAGGCGGATATGGAGCTTGTGCACAACCAACTAGGCAATAATGCAACGATCTCTATCCCAAGTATGCTATATGTATGGTATTTCGGTGATATGATCCAAGATGATCGGATATGACAATCTTAATGTAGTATGATGCTATGGTTCTTGCTTATAAGCTCTTTGCTTATCTTTCTCTTTTTGCTTAAAATCATGGTTGGCTCTTTCACTTTTGAGCTCTTTTCTCATTCAATACTTCACGAACCAAGATAGCAATTGTATATCCAATGACAACTTTGTAACACAAGTGATGATATGGTATGTACGCTATGGAGTATGATCACTAATGTGCACAAGTCACGTTGCCGACAATACTCGATGGCTAGTCTCAATGGGTAAGCAACGCGAAAGTAAGGCTAAGGTGGTTATCAATGCAATGGCAAGGCGTAGACAAAGATGTCGTCCAAGTTACCGTCCATAGCGTTGATGAGTAGTCGACGAAGATGAGCAGTGGTGATGTTGATGTCGTGCCGTACCTAAATAGCCGGAACACAATAGGACACGGGAAACCACAACTCAAATTCTCGAACCCAAAGTCAAATGGTGGTATGGAGGGGTATGTCATGGGGTTAGTGGGATAAGGTGGTGGCGGAGAAAACTGCAGAAAATGCAGTTTCGGCAGAGGAAGCCGGATGATCCGGGCGCGTCCGGATGATCCGGGTCAGGGTCCGGATGATCCGGGCAAGTCAACTTCGCTCGGGAACTGCTCGGGATGAACTCGAAAACAGGCACAAATTCGAGGATTTCGCGGATTTTGGATGGATTTCGAGGGTGACATGGTGGGGAAATGCAAGATCCACGAGTTACACAATGAATCCATGGATCAAAATCAACAAAACATCATCAAAACCAACAAATCCCCAAAAAATTTGGGGGCTATTTTTGGTGGGAATTTTTGGATTTAGGACGAAAACAACAAAATCAAGTTAGAAAACACGGGGTAGGGGCTCAAAAAACGTGATCAACGTGGCTCATGATACCAAGATGATGTAGGGCGGAACTCTAGGGCCGATCTTTCACGTTTGGAGTGGATCCTACGGGGGAACACGAAGAATGCGCGGAAGAACAAGAGGGAAATCACGAGGGGAAAACGAGAGAAACACTCAACCGACACGAAATTGATCACACAAGTGCTAGATCATCGAGGCACAAAGTAACACGAGATCCAAAGTTAACAAAGGACGATACAAAGGTAGCCGTTCTTCTCCGTGAGGAGGTCTTGATTGTCTTCTCCGGATGGAGGCCTTGAATCCGTATGGATCTTCTCCGAAGAGGTGCGGTCCCTCATGAGGAGTTGATCCGTGCGGATGAGCAATGCTCTATCTCAAATGAGCTAAACCAATGCTAAGTCTCGAAGTGAGGAGGAAGAGTCCTATATATAGGCTAGGGGGCGAAGGGGTACATGGGCTCAGCCCAACACACGCGCGCAAGCGCTGGCCGGATGATCCGGGTGGGGAGCCGAATGATCCGGGCTCGGCCGGATGATCCGAGTGGAGGCCCGGATGAGCTGGTGGCGCGGGCGGTGCCGGTGCAGGTCTAGATGTCCGGCTGGGGGTCCGGATGTCCGGGCGGGGTCCGGATGATCCAGGACGGCGTCTGGATGATCCGGTTTTAGCTCAGAGCTTCGGGTGTCTTCAGTGCGAATTAGCTGGATCGTCCGGACCGGGGTCCGGATCGTCCAGGCTCTGTCGGATCGTCCGGGCCCTTGTCCGGATCGTCCGGCCAGCCTGGGCCTTGGTGCTTTTCCCCTCCGTCTTCATGCATGTCTTCTGCTTCTGGTTCTCCTTGCTTCCTTGCTTCTCCATGGCTAACTTCTTGGTACCTGAGAATGCAAAGCGTCTCCATTTGAGGTAGTAGCCATGTCTCGTGTGAATCGAAAGGGAGTTGTGACAGGAGTGATCTGATGAGGACGTCAATACCATTGTTACACCCACAGCCCCTGCTGCTATACATACTGTACCAATTACTAGATCTCGCGCACGCCAATTAAATTACCAGGTACTTTCGTTTCTTGGTAATGATTCTAATGTTCATGAGAATATGATGCTGCCTAAATTGGATACATTTGTTTTGCTTACAAATGAAGGGCCTAGCTTGGAGAAGGATGAACATTGGAGCAAGAACAAGCATGGAAATGATGGCATGCACAAGGGGAACAAGAACAGAGTTACAAGTGATGATTTCAGGACTTTGAAGCCACCATAACGAGTGCATGAAGCCTTGGATGAAATATACAAGATGCCACTTCATAAATTTCATCCAGAGGCTATTTTAGGTGTTGCGTCACCTTATTATTGGGCCAGGCCCATGTAATTTAGAAATACCTAAGTATAGGCTATTTTTAGAGTCTGTATGTGTGGGGAAACAAGAGATAGGGTTGGTTTCGGACCCCTCCTCCAAGGGCCACGAAATTCCCCCCTCTTCCTCCATATATACAGCCCTTAGGGCACCGTTTAGACTTTGGGTTTTGTTTAGATTAAAAGTTTGCCATAGCTGCAACTTCGCGTACTTCGTTTGTGTTCAACGACCAGACAAAGGCGTCATAGAACCCCACCTTCATTAATAAAGCTTTCCTCTGTTATTCGCAATATCCAGATTGCAATCTTAGTTTTTGCTTGTTCTTCGTTTGCTTGCAGGAAATAGACCTTCGTGGTCAGGTTGATCGTGCTCCGACGTGGTCAATAACCTCTCGGAGTTGGTTTAGCGATTGCTAAGGCGCGACGTCCTCGCACGTTCTTAGTCGGATCGTCAAAGTCGACTTCCACCAAAACGATAGCCACCATCTCATAGAAACATCGGACCACCTCCGCCTCTATCAAGTGGTACCAGATTTTCAGGTTGCTCGGTGAGATTTTACAGTTTTTCGTAGTTTAGATCGAGTTTTTTCTTCATACCTATAGTCCACGAAAAAGCCAAAAAAATTAGGGTTAGTTCATCCTATCCGAACCAATCTGAGCCTTTGCATAATCTCTTTTGTATTTGCTTTGTTGAATTTGCGGTTGCATCATCGTGTCAAGTTGCTGGTCTTAGCGTCTAGTCATTCAGAGTTTCGAGTTCTGTTCACAGGTTGTCACGTCGCCGCTGCCATATATCACCACCGCATCATCATCATTGCTGCCGCCATATACCACCACCGCACCAACTTCATCGCCGTTGCCATATACCACCTCCACATATTCATCGCCAATCCGAGTCCATATACGCCACCACATATCCGCCGCCATCATGCCAATCCGAGTCCACCTGCAACATATATCCGCCACCAGTCCGAGTTCCACCAGATTCGTCTCCGCCACCAGTCTGAGTTCCACCAGATTCATCTCCGCCACCAGTCCTAGTCCGAGCCAGTATTTTGTTACTCTGTTTTGGATTTCGAGATCACGCCATACTCCGAGTCGTGACAGAGTAGGACTCCTGAACTGTTGTGCTACCCGCAATACAAAAATAGTTCCAGTTTAAAAAAAACTAAGTCTGGAAAATTCTGGCTAGGACATTTTTAGGCCATTTGTAGACTTTTTTGAAAAAAAATTGTTGCGGAGCAAAATAAAGGAAAAAAAGTGCAAAAAGGTGAAAAAAGAGAAAAAAAATTCAGAGTGTGCTCCTCCCTTGATTACGTGTCGCGCCGTGATTTTGTTAGTGTTCTCGGCTCGCATCTCTAGCACGGTCTAGCCTAGGACCAGCACAGTACCGTCGTTGAGCGTTTATTCAACTTTGCATCTCTGAATTGATTATTGCTGACCCTTTTTGCTACCATATTATAAGCCTTCCCATCTACACATACATCTACGTCGTCCGTTTGACTGTCCCTGGTAATCGCTCTGTCCAAGCTTTGAGAGTTTTGATAACAACGGTTGCCGATCACCACCTGCTGCTGGGTAAGAACTGGTAAGAATTTGAGATTCGCATGACGGATTTGTGACACCCCACCACCACCATATTCCAGTAGTCTGTAGGATCATATTCTTGTCTATTTCTATTGCTGCTAACTATGGCAGGAATACAAGTCGATGAGATTGACTGGGAGAACATGATGAACAAGGAGCTTCATGATAAGTTTCATCAAATGTTGGGTCAACAGGTGGAAGACGTGATGGCCAGCTTTGGAAAGGCATTGGAGAGGATGGATGACATTCAGAAGACAATTGACACCAAGTTGTACGCCAAGTTCGATGAATTACTCAAACGTCTCCCACAACCAGTTCCACGCCGCGATACAGTAGGGCGAGCACAGCGTGTTCCTATTGAGCCAGGACAAAATTCTGGTGCCGCTACTACTGCTGTTGGTGCTTCTATAGCTCCTCCTGCTACTCCAGAGGTGGAGGACTATTACGAGGACGAGGTTGATCAAAATCAGAACTATGTGCCGCCACCAGCACCACCACCAGCAGGTCGACCTCAGGTATATATTCGCAACGGTAGGCCTGCACCACCACCTCAGGTACGAGATAATGACCATATTCCTAAACTGAAATTGAATATTCCACCATTTGAGGGTAGGTATGTTCCTGATATTTATCTTACTTGGGAGTTAGAAACTGAACAACGTTTTACATGTTTGCAATATCCCGAGGAGAGACGGGTTGCTACTGCTGTTTGTGCTTTCACTAGTTTTGCATGTGTATGGTGGTCTGAACATTGTAGATTATATCCTATTCCAGCTACTTGGGCTGCTTTGCAAACTGCTATGCGTACTCGTTGGGCTCCACCATATTATCAACATGAATTGCTTCAAAAATTGCAGCGTTTAAGACAAGGAATTTTTTTGTAGAAGAATATTATCAAGAATTACAAACTGGCATGATTAGATGTGGTATTGTTAAGGAGAATGAAGCTATGCTTGCATGTTTTATGGGTGGATTAAATAGAGAGATTCAGACCATTCTAGAGTATAAGGAGTATACTAATATGACTCGTTTATTCCATCTTGCTTGTAAAGCTGATCGTGAAGTGCAGGATCGACAAGCAGTGGCGCGCACTAACTTTTCTGCAGGTCGACCTTCATCATGGACACCGCGTGCATCTTCTACTTCCACTGCACCAGCACCTCCATCAGGTGCCACCTCTAGCCGTGATACAAGAAAGAAGGCACAACCACCACTATCTGCCAAGAACGCACCTGTCGGGCCTGCACAGAGCTCCTCTTCTTCCATGGCATCAACAGGGCACACAAGTGATATTATTTGTCGTGTTGTAAGGGAAGAGGGCATTATGTGCAACAATGCAAATCTCAGCGTGTGATGATTGCTACTGAGGATGGTGGGTATGAGTCTGCTAGTGACTATGATGAGGAGACTTTGGCCCTTATTACAAGTGAAGAACACGGTGGAGATGATTCTGATCATGAGACGCAATACATGGATCCTGAAGATGCTGACAGGTATGAATGTTTAGTTGCTCAACATGTTTTGAGTCTGCAGGTTACACAAGCTGAGCAAAATTAGAGGCATAATTTGTTCCATACAAAGGGAGTTGTGAAGGAACGTTCTGTGCGTGTCATCATAGATGGAGGGAGCTGCAACAACTTGGCTAGCATGGAGATAGTGGAGAAGCTATCTCTCACCACAAGACCACATCCACATCCTTACTAAATCCAATGGTTCAACAACAACGGCAAGGTTAAGGTAACACGTACTGTTCATGTGCATTTTAGTATCTCTACATATGCTTATTATGTTGATTGTGATGTGGTACCTATGCAAGCATGTTCCTTATTACTTGGTCGACCATGGAAATTTGATAAAAATTCTATACACCATGGTAGAAACAATCAGTATACTCTTGTTCATAAGGATAAAAATATTACTTTGCTTCCTATGACTCCTGATTCCATTTTGAAAGATGATATTAATAGAGCTAATAAAGCAAAACAGGACAAGAATAAGAGTGAAAATCAGATTGTAGCAAAAGAATTTGAGCAATAAATGAAGCCTAATAATAAACCATCTAGTGTTGCTTCTGAGATTAAATTTAAAAGTGCATGTTTATTTGCCACCAAATCTGATATTGATGAGCTAGATTACAATAAATCTGTTTGCTATGTTTTTGTGTGCAAAGAGGCATTATTTTCATTCGAGGACGTGCCTTCCTCTTTGCCTCCTGCTGTCACTAACATTTTGCAGGAATTCGCCGATGTCTTTCCACAAGACGTGCCACCGGGATTACCACCTATTCGACGGATTGAGCATTGACTTAATTCCCGGTGCTTCACTGCCAAACCGTGCGCCATACCGTACCAATCCAGAGGAGACGAAGGAGATTATGCGTCAAGTACAGGAGCTTCTCGAGAAAGGTTATATACGCAAATCCCTTAGTCCTTGTGTTGTTCCTATTATTCTAGTGCCAAAAAAGGATGGTACATCACGTATGTGTGTTGATTGTAGAGGCATTAATAATATTACTATTCGTTATCATCATCCTATTCCTAGGCTAGATGATATGCTTGATGAATTGAGTGGCTCTACAATATTCTCCAAAGTTGATTTACATAGTGGATACCATCAAATTCGTATGAAATTGGGGGATGAATGGAAAACAACATTTAAAACTAAGTTTGGATTATATGAGTGGTTGGTCATGCCTTTTGGGTTAACTAATGCACCTAGTACTTTCATGAGATTAATGAACGAACTTTTACGTGCTTTCGTTGGACGATTTGTGGTAGTTTATTTTGATGATATACTGATTTATAGCAGATCTTTGGAGGAACATTTGGAACATTTACGTGCTGTTTTTATTGCTCTACGTGATGCACGTTTGTTTGGTAATCTTGGGAAGTGCACATTTTGCACGGACGGGGTATCTTTTCTTGGCTATGTTGTTACTCCATAGGGAATTGAAGTTGATAAATCCAAGATTGACGCTATTGAGAGTTGGCCGCAGCCCAAAACGGTAACACAAGTGAGGAGTTTTCTTGGCCTCGCTGGATTCTATAGCCGTTTTGTGAGAGATTTCAGCACCATTGCTGCACCTCTCAATGAGCTTACAAAGAAAGATGTGCATTTTGTTTGGGGTACCGCACAGGAAGAAGCCTTCACGGTATTGAAAGATAAGTTGACACATGCTCCATTACTCCAACTTCCTGATTTTAATAAGACTTTTGAGCTTGAATGTGATGCTAGTGGAATTGGATTAGGAGGTGTGTTATTACAAGATGGAAACCTGTTGCATACTTTTGTGAAAAATTGAGTGGGCCTAGTCTGAATTATTCTACTTATGATAAAGAATTATACGCTCTTGTTCGGACTTTAGAAACATGGCAACATTATTTATGGCCCAAAGAATTTGTTATACATTTTGATCATGAATCTTTGAAACATATTAAAAGTCAAGCTAAACTGAATCATAGACATGCTAAATGGGTTGAATTCATTGAGACTTTCCCTTATGTCATTAAACACAAGAAGGGTAAAGAAAATGTTATTGCTGATGCATTGTCTCGTCGCTATACTATTCTTTCACAACTTGACTTCAAAATATTTGGTTTGGAGACCATCAAAGATCAATATGTGCATGATGCTGATTTTAAAGATGTATTGCAGGATTGTAAAGAAGGAAGAACATGGAACAAGTTCGTCGTTAATGATGGATTTGTGTTCCGTGCTAACAAGCTATGCATTCCAGCTAGCTCCGTTCGTCTTTTGTTGTTGCAGGAGGCGCATGGAGGAGGATTAATGGGACACTTTGGTGTGAAGAAGACGGAGGACGTACTTGCTACACATTTCTTTTGGCCAAAGATGAGACGGGATGTTGAGCGCTTTGTTGCTCGCTGCACTACATGTCAAAAAGCTAAGTCATGACTCAATCCTCATGGTTTATATATGCCTTTGCCTGTACCTAGTGTTCCTTGGGAGGATATATCTATGGATTTGTTTTAGGTTTACCTCGAACGAAGAAGGGGCGGGATAGCATATTTGTTGTCGTGGATA